>NW_008606111.1:28411-43156 GCF_000691845.1 Merops nubicus | reverse complement strand
TGTTGGTATACATTGCTCCTGGACACCCTGATGAAGAGTTAGTATACACAACTTTCGTTCCTGTGCACACTGTAAAATGATTTCACTTCTAACAGCAGTTCTTGTAGCTTCCTTTGGACTTCTTTATTGTTTAATACCTGTATGTTGATGGTTCTTCAGCCGTATGGCACTGCTTCTTCAAGCCTAACTTAAGTTGTCTTAAAGTGCCTTGTTAACCAGTGGTACCTGAGGCTCCCTAAGTACAATGCTGAGAGCAAGTACTGCAGGTGAGTCAGTTGATAATTCATTAACAATTCAGTTTGAAGAATCACATTATCAATTTATGTATTTCTGTTGATATGGCATATGCATGAAAAAAGGTGTCTTTAGAAATAATCTAACTGAAAATGCAGACTTCTGAATGGAAATTGAACTAAAGGGAGCAAAAATACACTATTTTTTAGCCTTCTACCTCCCCTCCCCAAAAAGAGATGAGTAAAAAGGAGCTGTATCTTTTTTTTTAAGTCCTTTGTATTTTTTAAAAGTGTGCCTTCATCTGTGGAACTGGATGTATAAACAAACTCACCTTTTCCAGCAACTGCGTATTCACATATAATACATATAAGCTGGCCTAACTAACAATGTTACGTGTATCCTCAAATAGTTTAAGAATAGTTCTATCCAAGAAGGAGGGAGGAAGGAACTCAGAACACCAATGAGGACTCAAAAAAAGTTTCCATTGTTCCAAATTTCCATGTATTTTTGCCACCTTTAAGACCATCATTACCACCATGCTACATAGGAAGAAAGGTCTGCCTAGACTTGTATCATGTGTTCAGCAGCAGGCAGCTGGAACTTTATTAGAGAAAGGACATATGAAACACAGCAAGAACAGAGACTTCCAAAATCCAAGTTACATCTGGACTATCGCTTTGAACACATCCAGTGCCAGAACTGTTATCCTTGGCATGTCATCTCTTTGTAACCCCAGCTACGCCTCTACTTCCACGATACAGCAAGGGTTTCGTATTTAGGTAGATATGTGAAAAAGTTCTTTCTTTTAAGCTTGATACTTGCTTAGCTTGAGTGAGCCTTAAAAGACTTACGTAAATCTGCCCTTTTGAATTGCTTCCTTAAAAGTTTCTGCAAATCTTACTATATTAATGTGTGGGTTTTTTGTTGATGGTGGGTGGGTTTATTTTTTCAGTACAGTTATTTGGCCTGATCACAAAAAGAGCTTTGTTTAGAAATTCCTATATTTGAAGGTCCTAAAGCACCATTACATTCTTGTCTGAACTTGTGGGTCCCAAACGATAATTCTTCACTGTGACTACTGTTTCTCTTTTGAGCTACCAACTGTTTTGATTTAAAGATTTGATGGAAAAGCCTCCACACTTCAGGCATGTTTTACCAACAGTCAACTATCATCACTGCTAAAATGGTGAACCTAATTTTCTCTTTGATTTTTGGATAGCTTTTTGCCTTTTGCTGTTGTTTTTGTTTTGTTTTGTTTTGTTTTTTTCAATACGTTTGCCTACTAGATTGAGCAGCTTGCCATTATCAAATTTATACTGTCATTTGGTCACATATTTGCCTATTGTCCAGTCATTACTCAAGCTTCTTGTAGATAAACTAATGCACTGGGAGCCTGCTGTAAAGTACTAGCATAATGTAGAATGTAAATGAGGTACAGTTTGAAGGTAGAATTGATAGCAGGAAATTAATATTAGATGATTCATGTACATGGAAGAAACAATTTCAAGCATGCAGATCCTTCTGTTGGTCTGAACAGAATCAGCAAAATTCAAGCTAAGTGCATATTGGGAGAAACTTGTAATTTTAACCTGATGTGGAAATCAGTTTGGCAGAAAAAAAGTGCTTGCCTACATGATCATCTGCCCACTGACCAAATGAGCAGATAAAAATGTGAAGAATTCTTCTGAGCTAAAATAAGAGAGCAAATTATCAGCTGTGGAACACTGATAAATGAATTGGAGGTCAGCTGCAGTGGAGGATTACAATGTGCCATAAAGCCAGTATTTTATTGAGTCCATGGTTTCTAGTCCATACAGCAGTTCTGAATTTTTGTTTCCAGACTCAGCTGTTGAAGGTATTTTGTGGTCTCTTCGAGGCTGTGGACTGAAAGGTCAAAGTTCTTTTGTGAAAAATGTTCTCCCACTGGGAACTGGGCTGTTAAATAAAAGCCATTACTTCCTGCTACAAACCTTACTTCACTGTAAGGTGTTTTTTCCAAGTCTCAAATGTTTGTTCTTTTCTCAGTCTTAAGTTCTTTTGGTGGTTGTTTGTGTGTGGTTTTTTTGTTTTGTTTTGTTTTGGTTTGGTTTGGTTTTTTTGTTTGTTTGTTTTTAACAGATTTTAAAAAAAAAAAAAAGTTGGGTTTTTTTTACATGTGTGTAAACGTTATTCTACTGATTTTATGCTGAAACGTTTAAGGAAAAAATAACCTTTTTGTGTACCTACCTTATTTTCTTGCTATGCATGCAAGGTCTGTGTTTGTCCTCTTAGCTGTAGTATTGCATTAAGTATGATTGCTTATTTGAGTACTTAAGTAGAGTTTCAGCTTTCCAGGCAATACTCTCCCTTTGTAAATTTGCAACTCAGCACTTTAACCTAAAGTTAAAATTTTACACTTTATGTGAATTCAGAGAGAGCCTTTCCCTCAAACTCTTATCCAATGCTAATTTCAAAACACTGTTATTTCAAGGCAATTTTTTTCCTTTGAAATCAGTCTTTTAAAAGGAATATAAAATCAAAATCTAGGAAAAAAAGTTATTCTTTTCCGGGAAGGTGAAAAATAGTTTCCATAGCATTGGCAACGGTCAGGCAGGAGGCATACATGATCTCATTACTCTGCTTGGTCTTGTTAGCTGACGTTGTTCCATTTATTACTGACCTGTGGGAAGGTAAACAATAGAAAGGTATTGACTTGGAGCTGGGTTATTTTTCATCTTATTAGAAGTCAGGATTTTTCTTACATATATCATAATGACAACCTACTTTCTTGCTGTGTATAAGTTCAGGTGGCTTTGAAAAGCACTAAACCACAGATTTTAAATTTTTGCTAGTTTCCAGTCCATTATTTAAAAAATTAAAATTTACAGATACATTAGAATTTAATATAAAAGTGAAAGTGTCTCTTTAACATAAGAAACAAATTCAGGGATTAGAAGTTATTTCTTCTTCATGTTATGTAGTACTAATACTGTCCAAACCCACCAGCTTTTTCCAGATGTCCCCAGACATCCTCCTATGAACCATTTCTACTACTATCTAAAAATGAATACGAGAGCATGGTTTTTATATTTGTGTAGATCCAGTTCACACCACAAATACTATTTCTGCTCAGTGTAAATGCCCATGTGCAGTTACAAGTTGTGTGCACCCTCATCACTCAAAACTGGAAACTGTTAAATTTCACAGCTCCTCTTTGCATTTAAGACCAGAGTTGGAGTACAGTCTTAGTGCTAGTGCTCTTCATTGTTTTTATAAATGATCTGGCCCCAGGAGGAGCTGTGGACTCCCTTGATGGTAGAGAGGCCTTACTGAGAGATCTGGATTGGCTGAAGAGCTGGGCAGTCGCCAGTGGCATGAAACTTAACAAGGGTCAGTGCTGGATTCTCCAACTGGGGCTGGGTAATCCTGGTTATATGTAGAAACTGGGGGACAAGAGGCTGGAGAGCAGCTCAACGGAAAGAGGTCTGGGCGTTTGGGCTAATGGCAAGTGGAATACGAGTCAATGGTGTGCCCTGGGGTACATCAAGCACAGCATAGCTAGCTCGTCAAGAGGGGTGATTGTCCCACTGTACACTGCAGTGCTGCATACTGCGTGCAGTTTGGGGCATCTCTGTACAAGGACAGCAAACTGTTAAAGTGTGTCCAGAGGAGGGTGACCAAGGTAGTGAAAGGTCTCGAGGACAAGACTTTCAAGGAGCCACTGAAGTCACTTGGCTTGTTCAGCTTGGAGAAGGCTGAGGGATGACCTCATTGCAGTCTACAGCTTCCTCAAGGGGAGCAGCAGAGGAGGAGGTGTTGGTCTCTTCTCTCTGGTGACCAGTGATAGGACATGAGGAAGCAGAATGAAGCTGCATCATGGGAAGTTCAGACTGGGTATTAGGAAAAGGTTCTTCACCGAGGGGTTGGTCAGTCACTGGAACAGGCTCACCAGGGAAGTGGGCATGGCACCAAGCCTGTCATAGAGCATTGTCTGGGTGCTCCTTGAACTTAGTCAACTGGTTTAGTTTTAGGTAGTCCTGCGAGGAGCAGAGAGTTGGACTCTGATCCTTATGCGTCCCTTCCAGCTTGAGATATTCTGTGATTCTGTATTGCACCAGCCAACTTCCTGCCAGCTACCTGGCAGAAACAGCTGTGAACACAAGATGAATCACAGTCATCCATACCTATCAGCTCCCAGCCGTCCCTCTTGCCCATCGGCAATGAAAGCTGCTGATTCTCTCGCAACAACTCAGTAGAAAGGTGTTTCAGTCTGAGAGCTGAGCCACCACCCCATCTTTATTTGGACTATGTCATCTTTCCAGGACATACTTCTAAAAATGACTGTTGTCTGTGGCTCACTGTAAGATATTATAGATATGGATTTCTGGATGCACTTCACAGATTGTGTTGGTGAAGAAGTTGCTACTCAGAAATAAAGCCATCTTCAGTCTAGTCAACATGTCAGTAAATATTCCTATTTCCTGTTCTCCCAGTTCCAAAAATAGACAGAAAATATAAAATGCATGCCAGAAGGCTAGATTACTTTTCTTTTCATGTGGTTTCCTCCTCTGCAATTGCCTCAGATATATTTGAAATGACAAAACTGTCTTGATCTGTGTGGTACAGGAGCTTCAAGCACATACTTGAAAAAAGACCTTTTCTTCCACATCCTTTAGCTTCCTGCCATTTGTCCAGTTATCAGTTGTTGCTGTAGCGCTACAAGCTGATGAGTTTCACTGGTCTCCTGCCCACCAGCTCACACGTGGATTTCATGGTGAAGCTGAATAAGGTCTTTTTCATAACTGTGATCTTTCACAAAATATTCTAGGGTGATGGTGACATTACTGATAATGTAGCAATTTGTTGTATCCACTGCGTTCTTCTTTCATCTTCTTCCATCTATCCACTCAAGGATGAGCTAATCTATTTCAGCCTTTAAAACCTTTATTTTAGTTGCACATCACCACTATCTAGTCTCAGATACTGTATATCAAAGCATTTCTTTTCCTCTACTACTCTGCTGTGCCATCCCTTTTCTGGACCCTTCTATCACTAGCCTGCTTCAACAGGAGAAAGAGAGGGGATAGGCAGCAACAGAGTCAGCTTCCCAGCACATAATGGCCTTTTGCAGGAGGTGGTTTCTGGTGCCAGAGGATGGCAAACCATTTTGAATGCCTTAGTCACACTAATCCTGCTTAATTAAAAGAAGGATTAATTATATCTTTCTCAACAATCAAGATGCCTCCTACTTATATATATAAAATGTTCTCATATCTAAATATTTTATAGTGGCTTTGCCACTACGAAGTCTATTCATACAGGATATGGATTTCTCCATAGCCCAGAAAATCCTCATCAATGTTTTGAAAATGATGAGAATATGCACAATACAAACCAGAATCTGTGCTTCCTGACCTAGACAACTGCCTGAATAAAGGGACTTCCAAAGGACCAGATCTCCCTATGAGCATCATTTGCAACTGTTGGACCCCTTGACTCTGAGAGAAGAGGCAAGAGCAACAGAATGCTGGTCAGACAATTTCAGGGTCCACCAATATCCTTTCTTCTCAAGTTCGTCAATAAATACGAGATCTTACATTTCAGCAGAAGTCACGTGCAGGTGACTATCACCTTGTGGCCAGACAAGCCCTTCAGGCATGTCTGGATCTATGTTAGTCTTCTTTCCTTCATATGAGTAATTTGTGATAAGGAAATGCAGACAAGATGAAATTTCTATTAGACTGGATGTATAACTGGTTGGAAAGCTGTTCTCAACAAACAGTTAATTATGCATCGCTGCCAGACTGGAGGCATTCATGTGTGTTCTCCAGGGACTATACAATATTTAATTCATTATTTAAAAGATGGAATTAGCATTTAATGCTAGTGGCACTACCTGGAAAAATACTATGAGATAGTATTGTGATCTTAAGAAATTATTTTAAGAATTTGGTTCAAAGAGTGACATGTAATGACACCAAAGACGAATACTAACTCCTGTGTTCATACAGGAGTAATCTTTTGCATAAACACAAGTGAGGGAGGACTGACTAAGCAACAGTTCTGATCTGGAGACGATAGGCGGGTCACAAGTTGCACAGGAGACAGCAGCATACCTTTATAAAAGATCTAACAGTTGTACTAGAATATATAGAGAGGAGGATTATTTGTAAAGCAAATTTTTTGTATTCTCCTCAACACTGGCAAAGACTACTTTCAGGTTTGGGGCACCACAACTGGTGAAGGATCCTGACCAACCAGACAGGTTCTGGAAGCAAACTAAAGAATTATTAGAAAGCTAGAAAATATAACTTGTGAGAAAATTACTAATAAATAGGGGTTGTTTCATCTGAAGAAGAGGAAGCTGAGGAAACACATCGGCCTTCAAATACAGAAGAAGTTAAAAAGAGAAGAAAATAAAGGTTTTTCTATGACCACTGCGGAACAACTTCAGGTCAACTAGCAACAGAAGTTTTCTAACTGTATTTTTGCTCTTAGATAATGAATCACTGAGACACATTGCCTGGGGAGGTTTTGAAGTCCTCATCATGTTGAAGAACAGGTAAATCAGATATTTGTGAGGGATAGTTTTAAGCTGATTCTTTGGGCCAGTCTTGATGACCTTTCATGGTCCCTCATCCCCATTTTCTACTGCTGTCTATGATTGTTTTCTTACAAATTAATTAGTAAGGTCTGCTCCTCCCTAATAGTTTGATCCCGATTCCATGGCCAGGGAGGCTGTTAATTGTCTAATATTATGACTTCCACTTGTGAGTAAGCAAGAGAATCCCTATTGCTGCTTATGGTAGGGCAGCTGAAGCAGCTGTGGTAGCAAAGAAACATATTTGTTTGTCAACAAAATATCCCAGGACTATGCTTTCCTCTCAGTCTGTCATGCCCCTGTGTGCACTAATAGGCCTTAATGGCCATGGCCTGTGTCACCTGGGGCCCCTACCCACACCTGTGGACATAGGAACCTCAGTTCAGATCAGCCCAGCCCTGGGCTTCTACTCTGTGCCTGAGCTGTGCTGTATCTGTACTGATCTTCTGCTCAGCTACAGCCATGCCTGTACGTTACTACAGACCTTGATCCAGACCTTAACTCACAGACTGGCTTCCCAGTTCAACCTCAGCCCTGGCTCATCACCTGGCTGCAGATCAGTGGGCTGTGTTTGTTCATGGTTACTCTCACTGGAACCGATCCCAGCCTGTGGACATGCAAGCTTGACCTCAGATCTGCCTCATCACCATGAGCTCACCTGCTGATGTGCACTCCTGGTTGAACAAGTCACAGGTCTGCCTACTTGCCTCACTGGGGCACTGTGGGGCTGGGCCCTGTTTGGTGAGGCCCCTGCCCTGCCAGCTGTGCCACTGCACTGCACATGGCTACCTTTCACTCAGGGAGCAGCCAGCTGTTGCTGCACCCTGACACACTCCGATAGTGCAGGACTTTGCAGCCCTTTGCCACGTCAGTTTTGGTATGTCCTGTCTAACGCCATAGGTGCTGGGCAGGCCTTGTCACTAGAGAATCTGTGCTTTTCCTTTGGGAGGAATGTTCTTGTCAACAGTACGAAGAGCAGCAGGAGATGCACGACGTGGCGGCAGGATGGGTCAGGATATCAGGCTGATGTCAGATCAGCCTCCTGCCAGGTGACACTCTCCATCATCCTGGACTGTTTGCTGATACTCAAGATGTTAATTTCCTTCTTTGGTTCTGTTGAGGTTCTTTCCTTGTCAGCTCTTCCGCTCTCTTCCTGTATCACGTATATGTGTGTGTATGGATGCACACGTGTGGATGCTACAGGTACACATGGAAATGTACATATTGCACAAGCTGTGCAAGTTCCCCGGGGGACGGTTAGACCTTCACTCCTGCATATAATCTTCAGATGTCCACTGACTGAATCAAGTGGTTTGCTTCTGCCTCAGACCCAAGTGTCCTGGGCTAGTCTTTAGAAACTTTCTTCCTAGTTACAACTTCATCCAGAAATCCAGATGAGAGCTAAATTCTTTTTGAATCCAAATGGCTTCCTTCAAGAAAATGTGTCACTGCACACCTATCATAAGCTTCTCCTGAACGTGGTTTTGGTCTCTTCAGCTTATCTAGAGGACTGAGATACTATCATACTTTCTTGAAGGAAGAAATTTCTTGAGGCAGGGCATCTTTGGACTTTTGTTGTTAAGAGGCCTTTGACTTTTTGCCTTCTCAAGACTGGGTCTTTCAGATCCAGATTTGGTTTGTGTCAGCAGCTGAGAGGTTGAAAGTCAGGAGTGCCAAGGAGCATAACCACCAGTGAAACCTGTTATGAAAACACCAAAAAGGAGCCACCCTCCAAGATTAATACACATTCCACAGAGCTCAGTCTAAATTAGTGGCTTTCTTGAGTGATATCTCTGTTGCTGACATCTGCTGAACTACTGTGAGTTCCCTCCACACCTTTACCCAGTGTTTTACTATTTGAGAGGCATCCAGGTATGATGCAGTGTGTGGTAATGTGTTGATGCAGTGGCTGATGCATGAGGCATGCTGTGTCTCCCTACCAAGCGATGGGATTGTTAGGAGGAACTGCAGTATGAATATAAATACAGATAATCTATATTAATAATTTCTGGTTTAAAGATTAAAAAAAGATTGACATATCAGTTAGTTAAACCATCAAAGGCGTGCTGTTTATGAGCACATTCCCTTCTTGTGTTCCTTCTCCGTGGTGTTTGAACCTTTCTTGGAACGCTCAACTTTGGAATTCTCTGATGGAAAAGGAAGTTAGACAGTCTCCACCTTATATATGTGGCAAAGGAAGTGGAATGTAGGCAACTCTGGTGAATACTGCATGGATATGAAACTATCTGTCTCAGGGTTTTGTGGGACGTACAATGTGCACCTGCATGTAAGATGTATACGTAGATAGATAGATAGATATAGGTATTTGTGACATCACTTTCCTCTTGCTGTTGCAGGTTTCACCTCAGAAAGTAGATCTTAATGCAAGATTTTAAGAATATACATGCATATGATAATGCCCACTACTAAACAGATTTTTAAATTCTTCTAATAAGTTCATTACTTTTTATTATTGCTTTTAGTAGAAGAACAGAAGTCACCTTAGATACTGTGATTCCTGAAAGAGTGATGAACTATTTCAGCAAAAAGATCGGCCTGTGTGGCCATGTTCTCATAAGGCTTGAAGTCACTGTTCTTCACTGGAGCACTCCTCTTCTCTTCTAGTAATGCCACTGATTTCAGCAGCAGTATTTGAAGAAAAAGAGGGTGCTTCACAGTATGAGAATGGATGGTACAACCTGGCCTGTAATCCTCTACTGTGAGATTTATGTGGAGTAGGGGGAGGGAGGAAGAGCATTTATTTCAGAGTAGCAATATTGCTGTGGTCTCATATTAACATTGGAAATAGTATTTCAGTGAACTATTGAGTACACCGTAGTACACAGCTAGATACGCTGGAATGAAGTGAAGCTCATCCCATTTGGATTTCTCCAATCTAGTTTTATTTTCTGAAGCTACAAAGAGTATAATCTAGATAGAGCTGAATAAAGTCATAGACCCTGACAGCAGGGCTTGCATTTATGGCTGGCTCTTTTTTCAGGACACAAAAATGAAACAGGAAACAACTTGTGTCCTCCCATGTTGTATGTATGGATATGGACCTATCTATCTTCATTTCTAGTTTTCAAACATTTGTTCCTTTTAGTTTGTGAATATGGTGTAATTGTATTCCTTTTTGTTTGTTTCTTTCAGAACGTTCTAATTGTGGAGGTAAGTTGGATGCTTACATCATAGTGTACTTAGATAAAGTCACATAGTCAAGTGATGATTGTGTGTCCGGTTTCTAAAGCCCTTCTGTGTTTACAGTTCTTTAGCTGGGACGTGGTGAAGAGAGAGAGTTGATTTGCTTAATGACCTCTCAGCTTTTTTGCAGTTGCATGATGGATCAAACTGCGTTGCTGCTGCTCTAATTGGTAGTCTACCTTGTGATCCCCAGGGGTGTTTGTTTCTGCATCATTTGATTTTTTCTTTCTATGGTGTCATCAGCTCCTGTTCAGCAAGTTGTTCTGTTCCTTGGAGTGCGATGAATCAACTGCAGTGATTCCCTGCACTTCTCAGCGGCATGACTTTGAAGCAGTTGCATAGCCCTGCACGTGCTTTGCAGCTTCGGGGTTGTTCACAGGCTGGTTGAGAATGTCAGTCATCTTCTCAAGCCCCGCTGTCTCCTGCTCGTTAGCATTGCATCCTGCAGTGTCCCCTGGGGAGGGTCCATCACAGAGATGTTGCTGATAAAAGTCAACAGTGTTCAGTTGTAGAGGAAAAGAATGTGTCACCTCACTGGTGCTGCAAATCCTCTCTTAATTAACGTAGGTGTTTCTCTTTTAAAGTGTTGGAAAAGCAGCTGGGACAGTTAGCGAGCACATCAGGATCTGCCTGGCATTTCAGGCCCAGACTGCTTGTGTGGGAAGCAAGCTGGATAGTTTAAGGAAGGAAATGTACGAATGTTGGAATGTCTTTTCTTAGCAAAGGAGGGAAAAAAAGTATTCAGCCACAGAGACAGCTGGTGACCGGAATAGCTGCTAGAGGATCCATATTTACTAATGCTAACTCCTCTAACAGAAATTAAAAATGTCCATAGCAAATTTTGGTAATGCTGTTAGATAGCTGGGGAGCAGAAGCATGGTGTTGCTAATGAAAGTCAGGAGTTTCAGGATCAACAGCTGCTCTCCATGTCATGGTCAGTTTTTTAGCCAGGTATCTAATGATCTTATTCAGATGAGGTTGGGTAGAGCAGCAGCGGAGAATACTCATTTGTACTGAAGTAGTAAAACAATGAATAGGGCAGATTTAGCCCTGACATGGAGAGATGTTGGCAGACTGTAGTCTTGAGCATGATATGAAAAGTCTGATCCATTCATCCTTGAAGTGCCCAGTGAAGTTATCTCCAGTCCCATGTTACATCCCAAATACTAGAAACATAGCTATTTCAAGAGGAAGTGGACAGTCCTTTAACTGCTTATTTTATGAGTAGAAAGTGCTTGCTTCAAAGAGTGTAAGCTCAGTTATAACCTTTTTTGGCTATAGCTCACAATATGCTGGGAAAAATACATGATTTCCACAAAACAAGAAGGTGGAACTGATCAGTCATTGTCCAGATTTCCTCTTTTCAGCTTTCCTATGTGTTTTATTTACTCTATTTTTCTTCCTTTTTGTAAGGATATTGTCGGAACTGGAAGGACTATGAAGGTTCTGCTTAATAATATAGAAAAATACAAGCCAAAAATGATTAAAGTGGCAAGGTGAGTAAAAGGATCACAAAACCCAGTAATTAATTAGTTCAACCCAACATATTTTCTGGCAGAGGTTCCCATTCCAAGATCCTGCTTTCATTCAGTGCTGCCGTATCGCGTGGGGAGCTCTGCAGAGGAGCTCACTGAGAGGAGGGTGGAGGAGAGGAAATGCTTTTGTAATGCTCTGCAGTGGCAGTGAGCCTTCAGCCATTTCAAGACTGGCACTGATGGACTTTGAAAGGGGACACACCCATCTCTTCCTTGCCATCAGGACATTGCTGGGAGGAGAAGCAGAATGAGAACAGTGATTCACATGGCTCAGAGTTTTTTTCATAAAGGGAATAATTTTATGCATGTTGTTCTAGATTTACATGGGGTTTATTATGTTTTTAATTGCAGTTTGTTGGTGAAAAGAACATCTCGGCCTGATGGGTACAGACCAGATTGTAAGTGTTGTGAAAATCTGTACATGCCATTACAACAAGTTACCACTATTCTTCTATCACTTGCCTTTCATAGCATTCTGTGGACTGCTAGAAGCATTGTAAAATACTGATTGTCACTGGGACTAAGGGATGCAATGGCAGGATTTGTGTAATTGTGGTTCTGAAAGCTGAGCCTCCCTACAGTCTGATGTTTTCTGCAGAGTACTAACTTTATATGCAAGTTATGAAAAGGTTTAATTTTATCCATGAAAGGTGAGTGTTTTGTCTTTTGTCTCTGACAAACAATACAGAAGAGAAAGTCCATTTCTTCCTTTTCCTTCCTCTTTGCACTTCTTTGGAGAAGCTGCAGGATTCCATCTGAACGTGAAAGGTGTTTTATTGTGACCTAGTTATTCACAAGTTATAAAAATGTAAAACAGAATAATACTTTTTATTATTTTTTGAGAAGTATTATTGTTTAAAGGGTGAACAATGATAATGTAACTAAATCCTACCCCCAAAAAGCAAAAGATCAAGGTTTTTAAATTTCCTCCTGCTGCTATTTGTGTCACACCAGCACCACTTCTCTCTGAATTATTGGTCCTCGTACTGTGCTATGGTGAAGCTGTAAATGGAGCTATACCGAGCCAGTGTCATTTCAGACTTAATAGAATAAATGATGTAATAACAGGTATGTGGTTAAACATTGAAGAGAATAGCTCCATCTAGAAGAGATTGTCTAGTATTTGCTGCTGAAGGCGGCTCTGGTCAGCTGTGCTGGGGTGGAGGGTGGAAGGAGGGTAGGCAGCAAGTACCAGGAGACAGCGTGAAGGATCTTGATTTGGGATGTGGGAGAGAGGGAAACTTTATGAAGCAAGTTATTCAACGTTGGGCATGGCTCTGTGGTTTTAACCCAATAATCTGAACCGTGACCCAAATATTTTGTCGTACAATGTTTTGTACAGTGGCATTTTTAGCATTTAGAATTTAATCCAGTAAATTAAAGTGTATATTCAAATGGATTCACACATTTTAAACACATTAAAAATACAATAAAATTACTTCATGAAGGGTAGCTTAAAATTTTTATCTATTAACTTCTGAAATGAAACATGTTTTATCCTTGTTTATTCATACTGTGGTGAATTTTATAAAATCAGAGATCAATCTTGTAAACCACTGATAATGCTGTGCCATTTGCTTACTTAAATTTACAGCTCCAAAGTGTCTACTACCCACCATTTTTAACAAGTAAATAAATTCCTTACTTGCATACCTGTACAATTTTTTTATGCTGACCTAGCTTTGTGTCCATAATGTTGTGTTTTTCTCTAGTTACTTAGTGAACCATTTGGGAAGAGTCTAACTTGTTTTATGTAGTGCTGCTGCTGCACAGACCTTCGCGCTCAGTAAGATACACTCCTGTGCTTAGCCTGAAGTGTGTGAGTTGTGTGCTGCAGCTACTGCACGCTCTACTGTGTTAAGCATGCGCATGAGTCTTCATAAGGTTGGAGCTTTGATTTAGGAATTTGACAGGTGTTGGTAGCATAACATGCAGAACAGTTTTTGACAATCTTAGAAGAAAATATATAAATCTCTGAATGTTACTTCTGAATTAAAATGATACTTTATTTTCATCATTAGTGTGATACTAGAAAGTTGTCATCATGCAAATATACCAGTGGAGCTTCCAAATGTAGGCAGAATTTTTCAGCTCTGATTTTGGCTTCCTTGTGCAATGGGTGTGTTGTGCCACTGATAATTGTACACTAGTCTCCTACTCTCCACTGAGTATTCACGTGCCTGTCATGAATATTCTATGAGCAAGAACTGGCTACAGGGCTACTGCTGACCTTATTGTCTCAGAGTCAAAAGTAACATAGCCTCAACTGACTACATATATCTATGATTTGTTTGTCAGGGAACCAACACATGAATTTAAAGGCTATATAATTGCCACTGATCCTGTATTGATGGTATTTGTTATTTGTCTCAATACAGATTACGGATTTGAAATTCCAGATTTATTTGTGGTAGGTTATGCCTTAGACTACAACGAGCACTTCAGAGACCTAAACGTAAGTTTCCTTAAAAAAATTGTTTTAAAAAATTACTGTTTTACTTTCTCAGGATGTGTTAAATACACCATAATTTGCTTTCTCTGTGGGACCTTAATGTCATGGTTGGGATCCTTTCAGTGAACGTAGAACTCCCTGCAAATCCTCAAATAATTCAGAGGAGTCACTGCTCAGCACTGTGAATGGTTCCTTCCCATCTCTTCCCCCTAAGAGCAGAAGTAGTAACCACTGCTATGCTTCCATCTTCTGTAAGCCTAGGGCTTCACAGGTCCACCACTCTCAGTCTGTGGAGAGACAGCAGCAAAAAGTGAAACACAGCTACCATTCAGGCAGGTTTGGACTTCTACCACTGTGTTGCCTGTCCCTTTCTTTAGTTAGATAATGATGGAAAAAAGGTGCAAGCCTTGCCCTTGCTTCCTGTGGTACTCCCAGGGGTGGACATCAGAGCTGGGAACTGCATGTGGAAAAAGTTGCTGTAACTAGAAAGTGAAATCAGAATTCAATCCCAGGTCTCTGGAAAGGAAGGGGTAATTACAAGATCATTAGTTGGGTCAATTCATTAATCATTAATAATGTAATCAACTATGCTGTTGCAATCAGTTTTATATCTTTTTCAGCACATATGTGTTATCAACGATCACGGCAAAGCAAAATACAGAGTCTGAAGCAGTAACATCCTCACTTGAAGATCTGTAAGCTCAGTGAAGCAGAAATTTGACTACACTCCCTAAAGCATC
>NW_008606111.1:0-28380 GCF_000691845.1 Merops nubicus | reverse complement strand
CGGTTCAACTGACTTGTGTTTCTTTTATCTCAGTGTAACAAGGGACTTACTCGAGAGATACTGATTAATATTTATACAAGAGAGAGCTCTTACCTAAAATGTGAAGTAGACAGCTTTTAAAGTTCTTACCTTTTTTAAGTATTAAAATTACTGCTTAAGATGCCTTTTGAGTAATAATGTGTCTGCCTCGAGTCTCATTGTGAATGCATCTTTTCTTCACTCAGTCCATCATTCTACCCATTGCAATTCATGTACTTCACTGTGTTGCATAAGATCATTCAAAAGTGCCATTCTGTGCATGAAGATTATTTTACAGAATTTCATTGACTTCAGCGTCCCTTTAGTTTTGGACAGATATGCTGCTGCCAGATTGAAAGAATTATTTTGATTTTAATTCCACAGTTCAAAAAAATTTCAGCCAAAGCTGTACATTGTGTGATAGTACATTTCTGGCAGTTCATTACTGCCTCTCCCAAACAGCAGCTTTAACTCTCAGGGTGTGCTGAATTGAAGTGATGGTACAAAATGAAGCTTTGCAAAACATTGTTGACCTGAGATTGGAAGACGTCATGGTTTTGGTATGCCATGTAGCCATCAATCTAACCTGTTTAAAGTACTGAATTTTAATCAAGACAAACCAATGTCAGGCGGGTTTCAATTTCTGCATGGTATCCCCTCACTTCTATGGGACACAAGAAAAAAATTAACACTGTGTTCTCCTGTGCGTATATCCTGATCTAAACTTCATAAAGCACAAAAGTTTAATGCTAGTCAGACAATTATTCAGTTATGATTTGATTTTTGTAGCATGTCTAAGCTGAGACTTTTTGTAACCATTTGTCATGTTTAAGAATACGGATCTGACAATGTTGGAGAAGACTTGTATGAAAAAGAAAAAGATGTATAGGAAAACATAGAAAACTAGTTAGCACATGAATACTGTAGACACCAGAGACTCCTTCCTTTACTTATACATCATGTTTGAAGAAGTTTGCTAATACACATGCTGTATGAAGTGTGAAAAACTTAATTCTGTACTGTATGTAACTCTTCTCAAGAACTTCCCAAGGGAAGCCAATGCGAAGTAAGTAGCTGTATGTCAACAGCTTTGCTCTGAACTGTAACAGGCAGATTGGTATTAGATTCAGATTCCTTGAAACTAATAAAAACATGAAGAACGACTGCTACATTGCACAGTTGTTTATTTTCCTGCTTCAGCAGATCTTGCACCTCCCATAAAAGCTCTTCAAAAATATGCATTTACCTGGTAATTTAAACACAGCCTATGTATGTGTCCTGTGGCTGATAAGCTATTGTTATTTGGATAAAATCCGCTATATTAATGGCATGAAGAAGATGAAAGAATAGTTGTGATTGCTAGAGAAATGCTTCAGCCTTCTGTTCTTTATTCTCTTAACCTATGTCTTTAAAGAGTTCTGTTGAAAAGTTTTCCCTCATAGAATAACTTTTTTTTTTCTGTTTTAGAGAGGAAGACACATCCATACAGCCCCTGGGAGAAGCTGATGAGAAGAGTTTAATCTCTTTTTCTTTTATGAGAGTGTTAAGGTTTTTCTTAATGCTTCTGTTTTCTATGGGTTTAGTACTACTGACACATTGCACAGGCATTGCTTAGGCTTAAGCTTAGTCCAAGAGATCCATTAGGTTGTTTCTTTTTTTCTCCTCTCCCTAAAAATTCACAATTCAATTCACCTTGCTATGATCAGCCTTCAGCGACAGCAACAAAAAGTGTGTAGCACAGGAATTACTGTGACATTAATGTCAAAATATGAAGTACTGTAAAAGCACAAAATTCAGGCTGTGCTAAAGTTGTTTCACTGGAAGATTCAAATTATTAAAATACACATACTTAATAGAAAATACCATATTTATGGAAAAGATAATTTAAATGTTTCCTCAGATTAATGTTGTTTGTTCCTACCATAATTTTTAACATTGTGAAAAAGCACAATATAGATTTCACTAGTGAATTTGCATGTGCACTTATACCCTGAATAAGGTGTTTTTCTCTAATGTCATATTTTAATTTTTTACATTGACTTATCTAAGCATGTCCAGATGTCTCAGTTGCCATCCACATTACTCTTTGTGTGAAGCACTTCCATCTGAAAAATTAGTTTTCAATTACTTTCATAATCAAAATATCATTAGTGTAACTGAGGAAACAGGCAATTATGCATATATGCCTGATTAGTATTGGGTCTAGTTTCTTCAGTGTGCTCAGATGGTTTGAAAAGGACATACTTTTTTTCTGTAGCAGTCTCCTGGTTCCATAAGAGGGTTGATTCCATTCTTTAAACTAAAAGGCAATTAAACATTTTCTCCATTGCAGTTGCACTCTATGACCCACAAAGCAATGTTGGTTTTTTTGTTTGCATCAGTTCAGCAACATCTGTTACTGAAGCAGAGAGGATGTCCTTTATAACTGGTTATGTTTCTGGACATCGTGTTTATTTATTTGTTGGGCATCCATTTTTATCTCAGTTTATCTTCTCATACACTCTTAACACCAGCATCCTTTCTATAGCTGTTGATTACAAATTAACATGGGCAGTAATTGAAAGTTACTTAAACATTTAGTACCCATGAGGTTTTAGACTTTATTCAGTTCATTCATGCTTACATCTGGTCTAATTCCAAAAAATCTGAATATCTGAAGGTGACAGTAGGCAGAATAATTCCTGCAACTTGGTTAACTGAATATAATTTAGGATTTCATGTTACAAACTACAGATATGGTATGAGTATCTGGTAGTTTCTGCTTAAAAAATAGAATTTAAAAAGTCTAACAGATCTGAAAATATATTTTTTTTGATTCTATTAGCTGCTGCATTCTTGTATTTGTCTGATTTTGATTGCTTACTATTAGTGTTACATTTCCTGACCATATTATATTAATTCTCAAAGTTTTATTAATAAATTTCCATAATGTAAAATTCCAGCATTTCCCTCCAAGCTACAATATTAACTGTATGTGATAACTGAGCTGCAGGACAGTTTCTGATCTGTGAAAGAGTCAAATCATCACAATTTATACATAGTAAAATGCTTAAGTTGGAGATGTACTTAGGTCATGAGCCACCATTATTAAAACTTGAATTTTCAGTTTCAGTTAAAAATGACAATTGCAAAGGAAAAAGACATTATAGGGTAGCAAATGTCCCTGTTTGAGCTAGAACAGAACTAATTCTGTTCGGTGATTTTACTTTTCAGCTCAGTCTCTTCTAACTAACTGCACTTTCTAGCAAGAGCTAGAAAAAGAGCCTTGTTGTTTTGTGAAACCATCACATCTGGGAATGTTTTTCTCTTTTAAAATGTTTTCCAAATACTCTGATAGTCTATATAGAGAGGTCTGAGATGAATGCAATTTCAAACTGTACTGTGAAAGGTATCTTAAATTCTTTTTCTCCTTAGATTGGAGGGAGAATGTACACCATACATATAAGGTAATGTGTGTGTGTGGGGGGGGTGTTCGTTCAGACTTCAAAGTTGGCCCTGGCTGTACTCACCACAGAGCACAAAACAACTAAAGAGGATGAGTCAACCTCTTTCTGTGCTTATTTCAGTGGTCCCTGAAACCTCATAGGTGAGAGAAGCAGAGCGTCAGGTACTTTATCCATCCTTTTGACAAAACAAAAATAAAGTGGCGGGGAAATAAAAGCTTTCACGCTGACTCCCTAGGCCTTTGACAATTCCTCATTTAATGCGGTACGCCTTTCTCGGGGAAGTCGGATGCATGCAGCTACCCCCGTGCCTGAACCAGCAGTGTTTGTGCCACCAGGGAAGGACTGCTGGGCGTGCCAGGGCTATTCAGAGCAGCAAGAACGCCACATCCACTAGTGGCCAGCTAGAAAAGATTGATCACAAGTCATAAACTATTCTGTGGAATTGTTTTGTGGTGTTAAAAGGATCATTCTGTGTTAAGGAAGAGCAATATTCTGCACTTACTATAAATGATGAGAGAGGAAGGATAAGTAAAACAGAGAAGGGACTGCTAACATACTGAAAAAAGGCTGTCTTTTATTTGACAGAAAACATGGAGAACACCCGATATTTTTTTAGAAGGGAAAAGGAAACATCAGTTCTGGGTGAGGCTCTGTAAGCCCCTTGCAGGTTGTCAGCTGTAGTTTGGATACTTACCTGTGCTGTTACAAAGCCCTGGTTGACACTACCTTCCTTTCCTGTCAACAAATTAGTGCTTCGTTTCTTTGTACCTTCACAGGAACACGTGCCTCTGCAGCTGAACTTTTCACTGTTGCCAGTGGTTGTTTTGGAACACGAAGGGGGTTCCAAATCTGCAGAAACTTAGACTTAATTAGTTAAATACTTGCTGTCATGCCTTGTTCCTTCTGCTGCTGCGTGGAGCAATGAACTACCGACAAACTACTGGAGTTTGCAGTACAGCTATTTATTTATAATACTAAGAGAGAAGGTTTGGATACCATTCAAAGGCTGACCTTTAGTTTTGTTTCAGGAGTGGCATGAAAGATTTCTCCTTTTTTTCCGAAGCAAAGGGAGACAAAAAATTACTTGTAGTATTGTGATCTACCAGTCTCCACAAGACCTCTGTGATTTGGCCTCTGATAATGGCAAGAAAATCTCATTTCTAATCATGATGCAAAATTTCATTACATTAAATCATTACTACATGTTCCAAAATCCATTGATCCTACTGTTAGTAAAGTTTCATACATTTGTCAACACAGTTAAGTCATGAGGTTATACAAGGGACAACTCTATTGCTGGAAGATATATGTTATGTCTTCATAGCTATTGAATTTGCACAGAAAAACATTGAATTTAGCTAAGATGCTTTGGAAGCAATGCCAGAAAATAGAGTTATCTTGAAGCGCATTTTCTCAGTAATTTTCCATTCTCCTAAACTATTAGAAGTACTAATCCCTTTTCTTCAGATTGCTTTTCTCCAGTTACACCACATTTTTATGTTGTGTTCTATCCTGGTGTCTTTTGACCAAATTCTTGCTGGTCCTGTAGTTTTTAATGACACACACAAATATTTGTTATTTTCCAGTTGAGATAAGCCCTTGTTCCGAAATATTTAAGGGCAGATTTTTGAAGGTGCTTAAGCATTCAAGAAAATTGCATAGGATTTCACCTGCTTGGGTGGGTGCCTAGCTGCATCCCTCAGTGATTAGGTACCTTTGAAAATATGTTTCTTGTCTAATTTGTATGGACTGGGAAAACATATGATAATGAAACTTGAAATGAAAGCAGGAGGTAGCAGAAAAAAAAGCAGAGGCAAGTATGATTGTGTCATTCTTTGATGTGGGGATGAATATCTCTTTGTTGTTCTGAATCATGCAAGGGTTGTTTAATTGATTTATTTGTTTGGGTTTTCATGAGAATTATTGTAGTAGTGTTTCTGCTTTTTCTTAGGAAATTTGGAATGAGGTGAGATTTAGCTTTTGGAAATAATAGCTCGGCATAAACACTAGCACAGAGAGAAAAAGCAGATCAGATACAAAGGAATATTCAAGAGTAGTATGAGCAGCAGAAGAGTCAAGGAGGGTAAAAAATGAAATGCTATTAGGAACTTTTAACTATAGAGTGTTGATTGGAATGGATCCACCAGTAAGTGTCCAGGTAGGATATTAAAGTCAGTTAAATAGGACGTGCTGAATGACTGTGGAGATGGAAGGCTTTCTCCTGAAAGCCAGTTTGGTCCTGCCATTTGTGCCATATGGGAAAGAAAATCATAATAAACTGAAATTGTTTTTCTTCCTCCAGAAGGCATTTCAGACAATAACATGACACTATTAACTGCATTTAAACTTTTAACTACAAATATCCAATTTAAGCTTTCAGTCCTATTTTGCCTAAGATGTATGTGAGGCAGTCTCAGCTCTGTAAGGTCAATCTGAATCTCTCTGTGTCTTGAATTAAATCAATGACATTGGACACCTCTGTTACTCCACCTGAATAGGTCTGAGTGTTGTTCCTAACAGTCTCTCAGTCTTATTTTCTGAGTGTTTTAGGTATTCCCATCTCAGGCTTTACCCTATTCCTTAGAACTTCATTTCTCCCAGTTCTCCATAGTCCATGTTGGGCATAAACCAATTTACAAGCTCAGCAGGTTCTGGGAGCGAAGTGAAGGATGATCTGGAGACATGGCACAAACACCAGTGAGTTTGCAACCCTTAAAGAAAACTCCATAAACTGCTGAGACGCTACTGGGTGGCAGTTAATGGTCTTTCACAGGAGATTTTAAGAAATGGGGAAAATACTTAAGGGGAAAAAAGATCTCTGGTTTGTGTCCAAAAATATCAGAGAGGAGAAGCTAACTGGCTTGCAAGGCATGGAGAGAGGGCTCCATTGCCCAGTTTGCTCAGAGGAGCTAGTAAGTGTCTTCCTGATTATGTTCCATATATTGTAGAAAAAGAGTCAAATATAAGAACACATTTCCTGTGCAGAAGGGAAGAAGGAAGTCAAGCCACATCATGCCACTGCCCTGGCCTGATCTGAAGTTTTCAATTGAGCACAGATTTATCAGGCTTATTTTCCATCCCTCTTCAAACTGTGTTTAGACTGCCTCAACCTCAGCAGTCTCTGAGACATGTAAATTCCTTTATGCAGAAGGAAAACAGCATTTTGTGAAGTCAAAACAGATTGTGAAAACAGTGTGTAAAGCTACTCAAGAAGCAGCAGTGTGTGTTCTCTGTATCTGAATCACAAACTGACGCCATAGCACACAGGCCCCGTTCCTACAGAGACACACAGACCAACTGAACACAACTCTCACACACCCCAAGTTAAGCCCCTACCAAGTCTTGGCAAGAACAGAGCCACAGTTTTTAGTTAGTCTAGATGTACACATGAAAATACAATCATTTTCAATGTGGATGTTATTCCAAACAGTCCTTTACCCTCCTTTAGTATAATGCATTAGCCTAAACACAGGAATGATTGTACTACAAGAATTTACATTTACTACAAGAATACAACATTTAATGCATTACTAAATAGCAGGGAAATGCAGTTGTGGAGTTTGTGGTAAGGCTCACTGAAGTGCTGGGGTTAAACCCCCGGCCCTGAATGAGAGCTGGCATATGGATGATGCCCACCACTAGGACCCCCCAGACTGGTTTTCACCCAGGGTCTGGCCAGCCTTGGGTAGGAACTGATGAGGAGATCACCACCAGGTGCCCCTGCCTTCCACATTAACTTGGAGGAGGGGCAAGAGGCCACCTCTATAATAGCTGGCTCTGCTGGTGGTTTAGTTGGGTCACTTGCCTGCACAGTGCATGTGCTGTGTGGGGTTCTGGCTGTTGGAAGGGTTCTGTGACTCTTCCTAGCAAGTGGAGTTCCCAAGATGGTGGGGCAAGATGATTGGACTGATGAGCTGGGTCATTCCATCTACTGTGGCATGGTTCTGGAGTCAGCTTGCTCCCTTCTGCACATCATATGCTGTAAGTGAATGTATTGATTCATTCCTCCCTCCAGTGGTCGGGCGTCTTGCATTGTTGGTGCATGATTTAAGAGCAGATGGAGGACTTTAGCTGCTGGTTTGCCTCTTGATGATAACATCATTCTTAGTCGGGCACATGGTCAGCAGAAGACTCACCAAATGTTCATCTGCCAACATCCATCTGCCAACATGTTGAGGTAAATCCTCATTACCTGAGGAGAAAAAGGCACATCATAGCTGTTCTCAGCCATCATTAAGCAGACTTCCCAAAGGTCATAATAAAAATTTACAAGTCCTGTTTCTATTAAGAAAAAGTGTAGAATATAAACTCTTGTTTGTGAATAATAACAGTCATCATGGAGCACAGCTGCTTTTTTCTGCTCTGTGCTTCACCTGCTCATAAATGCCAGAACTTTCTTCCTTGAGGCTTGTCAATGCCAAATCTGGTCTGCCTAAAGCCATGGTTTGACCCACACTGTAACACAGACTTTGCCCTGATAACAGGGCAGAACCTCTGCATCTTCAACCTCAATTTGCTAAGAGAAACCTTTCCTCAGCTGAAGCACTACACTATGTAAAATTTATAAGCTACTTATTGCAGAAGTGGCCAGAGTCCTAGGTATCAGCCAAGCCTATGGGGTATCAGGCTTGGCTTGAGCCAGGATGGGGACAGTAGTGTTTTACCCTGCCACCTTTGGAAGGGTTGGGTTGCAGGATGGGAAGGACTGCCACAGTCCCTGGCTTACGCAGCAGCCCAGTTGCCTTCCCCGAAGCGCAGCGCTCCCCCAGGACGTGGAGGATCTCATGGCAGAGAAGAAATGGTGACACAGCTACCAATGTCAGCTCCAGCACTGAACTGAGGTCTGCAGGTATTTTCTGAACTCAGCAGATGGGGTCACACTTTAAAGCTGTAAAGCTGTAGGAGTTAGCTTTTCACCGAGAACAAGCTCTAAATAAAAAATGTCATTAAGGTAACTTCTTTATGCATCCCTGCCCTTCTCCCAAGGGTTTATGCTGCCCTTCCTGACTGCCAGTGCTATCTTGAGTCAGCTTCTTTCCAGAACTCACTCTCTGCTGGCCTTCACTCTTGCCCCTAGACTGCTTTATAAACGTGTATTTTACAGTCTAAAAATACTATTCCTGATATACCATTCCCTTGCCAGCCCATGGCTTCAAGTGAAATATTTGGGTGGGAAGTTATTTTGAAAATCAAGGAAGTAGGTGATTTCCATGTTTAGGTTTAATCAAAATTATACTACCAAGATAGAGGAAACACTAAGGCAACAGGGTCTGGTTAATGTCTTCTGCCATTGTTGACAGGAGCTGCTGCTGCACTTCTTCAGATGGTCTTGATATATATAGGGAAATGTAGTGCCCCAGTAGACAGTACTGTATTTATCCATAACCTAACTGATAGCTAGCAGATAAGGGCTGCAAACTTATAAACAAATCTTGAAGAATTTAGGGGTTTTAAGAGTTTGGGGGGGTTTTCTTAGGTTTTTAGAGTTTGGGCTTTTAAAAATTTTCCTCTGCCCTGACACACTTTGCCAGCATATTTTCAGAAGTCTTCTAATTAGTCATTCCAGCAAAACAAACATTTATGATTTGATATTTTGTCTACAGGTTAATATAAGGTGAGAAATCCTGGGAAGTTGCCATCACTATTCTGAATTAATTCAATGCAAAGTCATCATACCACAATTGCTCTAAAAGTTAGTTTTAAAATATGCAATTAAGCATTCATGTGCCACCGTCTGCATTAATTGCTTTTTAAAAGACAAAAGGTAGTTCTTATTTATGTATAGTAGTTGTTAGGAGAAAGGTGGGTATAGAAAAACAGTTCAAAATAAAAATCAGTATTTTTATCCCTGCTTCTAGTAAAGTCTCAGCTAAAAAAAGGTACTTTTCTATTTCTCCTCGGTTATTTTACAGAGCTCTGCCAAAATTTGTGTTCAACATTTTAAATCAGTCACAGGATTCCTGCTTGGTTTCTTATTGAATGTACTTCATCCACTCTACTTTATTTACCTTAGAAATTATAGTTAAGGGAATCCTCACAAGCCTGGTTTTAACTAAGGATGTTCAATTTCCCACCCTCCAACCAGTATATTTCGAAGGTGTTATCCAGATTGCTCATGCAAATAGTTTTTTGCCCTTCCTTGTGCTCACTGCAGTAGGTCCACTCACCTTATTTCTTCTGGCATATCCTGTGCATGTTGATAGCACGTCAGTGCTCCCATTTAAATGCTGAATTATTTCAACAATCACAACACTGTTTTGTCTTGCTCCGGTGACATTTTATGGCACAATGAGGCACCCTTAAAATGAGAACAACTGGCTTTAGAGGACTATCTTTAATCATTTGGAGCCTTTTGGCCTAACAATGAATGGCATGAAAGATATGCTGGGTCTCATCTTAGTTCCTGGCCAGCGCCTGCTGACCTGCTTTTCTCAGGGCACTGCCATCGGCAGGTCCCTCAGGAGCCCCAGGTGTGCTCTCCCCGACTCTGAGCCAGGCAGGACCCTGCACAAGACCTACGTGGTGCCAGGGTGCTGTAACCCCCACCTCACTCCCACCCTCTCTACTCGCTTGGCACACGGGTGCGGAGTAGTGCAGGAGTAGAGCCTGATGCCTTGGGCTTCTCCTACTGGTTTTATTTGCAACACCTGGAGAAACTTCTACAAGTCCAACTTCTGGTTTTAGTCTTTACCTGTGCTACAGCTTACTCCTCTTTGTCTATGAAGATCTGTTAGTCTTTTCAAAAACAAGAACTTTTTTTTTCTTGATGAAGTCAGATTCTTGGCACATTCTTCCAGCATTCCTTTGAACAGCCAGTCAGCAAACAACAGCTCAAACACTTGCCTGCCCTCTCATTGTTTCCTGACCCTGATTTACAAGAGGTCAGCATGACAGATGTTTAAACTAACCACAGGCTTGGTTTATGCCAGGCCATTCCATCTGAGCTTTCATATCATATTAATTACAATTCCTTTAAATTCTATTGCAATTAAAATCAAAAGTAACAGTTATGTGCTTTCAGCACTTCCCACCCAAATACTGCATACCACTTAAGGTCAGTTTCTACCCCTCTCCTTCTTTCTGGATATCATCTTCCTTTCTATTATTCATATTTTCAAATTGCTTTTGAAAAACTTGGAAGTTCATCTAATCAAGTGGACAGCCAAGCATAGAGACATCCAAGAGCAATGTGCTACTTCAGATAAGAGTGGCCCTATGCAGACATTTCTAAGCTGGCTTTCACAACACAAAAATGTGTTGTGGGCAGGCACACAGTCTTGGAGTTTTTCCTTCAAAAATGGAGAAGTTACAGCCCTGATTTTAGAGATACATATCAGCTCTGTGTTTGAGGTGCTTAGGGAGTGTGGCACAACAAATGCAAACTAGACACCATAGGAACTGTAGCATCAGTGGTTTTTCATATCCAGCAGTGGCACTGCATGTGGCCAAATGTGCTGTTTAGCAGCAGCATCCAGAGGGGATGCCCTCGTCGCAGCACCAGCCGGTTGCACTGGGGTTTAGCTACTTGATCAGTAGATCATACTCTGTTTGCTGCACCTTGGTCTCTTCCCAATATCACCTCTCCTTCCCTCACTGTGTTTCTTTTACCGTCTTCATCTTTTGTTGTATTTTTAATTCTGCTTTGTCTTAATGTCACAGGAACAAGCAGCCTCCTCAGGGCTCTCAGACTCTGAAGGATCTGTTGTACTTCCTTTCTGGTCTCACAGGACTGACGCTCAAGCTTCTGGCAGAATTTTTCTTCTAGCTTTTTTTTAGCCCCAGACTCTGCTGAAATAGCTGTTTGATTTCCCAATGCGAGATGCTGCATTACTACTGGCAGCAGGTGGTTCTCATTTCAGAAATTTCAGTCAAGAAACTGAAGCATGTGACATCTTGTGAATCACAGATTTTTGGTTTCTGTCCTGACATTTCTCTTATCTTTTTGAGTTGAAGGCTGATCCTTAAAATCTATAGCTATGTGAAATTGCACACCACGCCACTACAGCCCAGACAAATAATATCTAGAAAAATGGCTTAGGTGGAGTCACTGCAAAGTGCAGAATTAGAAAAGATTACTAGATTTTGGCCTATACAATATTTTTATATTTGTACTATTGCTTTCCAGAGTAAATAAAAGTGACATAGCTTTGACAACTCCTAAGTCAGTGTTTAAAATCCTCCTACATCTTATCAGTCAACACTAACCCCATATTTATCTTCTTTTTCAAAAGCTCAACCTGAGATCCTATTTACCATTTTGCAGCCTTTCTTCACTCCTGCCCAAGAGCTGGAGTGCTCACGGCCCTGGCCAGCCACCAGGCACTTCAGCGTGTTCCATGGCACAGGAAATCAAACTGAAAATGTACTGGTTTAAACCTTACAGGGAGAAAAAATGCATAATGGAAAAAAGCAAGAGATCATAGAGGAAATAATTTTTTAATATACATTACAGAAAGTTATCTATAGCAAAAGAATATATCGAGTTTAAACAGCTAAAATCCAAAATCTGAAAGTCTTACATTTAAAAATACATTTCTGGGCTTGGACGTGTCTGGGTAGGGTCTATTTGATGTTATCTGAACTGAGCTAGTTGAAAGGAGATTCTGGTCTCTCCAGATGAGTTCATCCAGTTTCTATCACTAGCCCATCACATAACAACAGTAACTTTACACTTAGCTGATGAAGATACGCCAGAGAATCTTCTTCCACGTCTCACTGCACTCCAGACACGTTGGAAGGCAATGCAGTGTCCCCAGAGTTGCCATGCCGGAGCCTGTAACAACTGGTTTTTTTGTCCTACTTAGTATCTGAGTGTTCTTTATGGTTTCCGTTGTGTGCGAAGGACAAGAGTCCAGAGCTTGTGCACATGCTATTTGAGTGGCCTTTGATAATGTCACTGCCAGTTACAGTTGTTATCCCTGATAAAAGTAATGATCTCTTGCAGCCTCCTCAGTGTGAAAGAGGAAACAGCTTATTTGCAGGGGCAAGGAGCAATGCTTCCCAAGAATACCTTAGTCTCTCCCACCTTAAGAAACCTGTCCTTGACTCCATTTACCTGTCTAGGTGCCCTCTCATCCTTGTAGTGGGTCTGCTCCTTGAGAAGCACACCTATAATCGTTGTTCATAGTTTTCTTCTTCAGATCTGACCTAGATCTTCCCTGATTTGGCTTCTGCCACCTGTGCTCCACTGAATCATTTTGCACAGCTCACAACTTCCCCAAAGTTCAGAAGCAGAGGTTCATTCTAATTTTAAAATGTCACTTTAAAAATATTTTGAACTGTTATTTGTAAACGGGTATTTTAAAGACAGGAGCTTGTGGGGGAAGGAGAAGGAATGGTGCACCTCCCTCAGCAGCTTCCCTACGATGAAGGCTAACAAGGAACAGACTGTTCTATTGATGCTGCATTTCAGCCCAAGCTTCTGGAAAGCCCAGTTATCTCTTAAGGATGCCACGAAAGCCTCTATTGATTTCTTTCTAGCTAATACTACTGTTTCCTTCTCTGATCTGTCTCCTGTTTTCAAGAGATTTGTTCAGGTCACTGTTCATGCTTTCATTTGGCTTTCAGTTTCCACATCTTTAATCTTTCTTGCAAGGTGCTAAGGAATCCTCGTTCTCTTTTCAGCATTTTCTGCAAATTCAAGAAATAGCTGTATTCAGTCACCTTTTCTTCCTTCTCTGTACTTTGCCTCTGAAGAATCTCACCATAAATACTACTTCAGCAGCTTTCTCCATGCTTATGACTCACCACCCTTTCTACTTCAGATTTGTCATAGTCCTTCCAAGTGAAAATTTTGACTTGTCTCTCTGGCATTAATTGCCATGCTACTGTCTGGTATTTCCTAAGCTGAGCTACTGCAGCACCCACATTGAGATATTTTTGGTACTCTTTTTTTAATGCCATTCCACTGAACACATTTTCTTGCAACTCTTGAGCTTCTGCGTCCTCTTAAAGAAAATTGGTTTTAGTTTCCTACATCTGTTATTCCCACCTTGTATAACTTGTGTTCTCATAGCTCTGACACAGGTTGGAAAGAGGTGATAGGTTTGTGGGGGATCACCTGTCATTGTATCCTAAAAAAAGAGGGCAGGTCTCAGCTAGGTTTTCTGAATGGAAGAAGTTTAAGTCTTGAAAACATCCTTTAAGACTAACTTGTACTATCCTTTGCTTTTTTTTTTTTTGTTATCTCTGCATTTGAGAAGGTAAATGATACATAATCAAGCCTACCAGATTTTTCTGAAGACAACTGTATCCAGCTGTGAAGGTGTAGACACAAAAGAGAGGGGCTGAGTGCTTAACGCTGACCAACAGGGAATAACTGGGAGTAATGAGATTAAACTGAACAAAGGAAAACCACGGAAGGTTGAACATCAGGAAAATATCCTGGCCGTGTCTATCAGACCATGGACTAATTTCCCACGGGAAGTGGTGGAAACTCCATCTCTTGAGTCATTTAAAATCAGACCAGATAAATCACTAAAGAAAAGAGGGCTGAGAACAACCCAGTTGGAATTGGAAGGGGATGAATTAGATGGTTTTGAAAGACAGTTTTAGTCTCAGTTTCTCTTATTCTGAAATTAAATAACATGCCTTGTTTAGGGGTTGCTCACACAGGACTGCCAAACCTGCAGCTGCACTGTGCTCTCCTCATTATGGTCAGGCTGAAATGCCAATGTGACTTGAACTGATTGTTCTCCTGTGTTGTGGCCATGTTACAGCCCAAGCATGCCAGGGTATCCAGAGGAGTCCCCCACAGGCCTTCTTCCTCCTGGTATAGCAGACCTGGTTGGGGACTGTCATAGGGTTTTGCTGCCAAAATGCTTCTTTGTTTTGGATCCATTCCTCATTATTTCCTCTACCATGTGCCCTATTGGGCTGAGCTCCCCTAGATGGCAGAGATGATGAAATTTAAAATGCAGAATGCTTTATGCAGCCTTGCTGTAACAGGGACTGCCACAGACAGCCCGCTAATTTCTCGAGAGCTACTTGCTAGAAACAGCTTCTGTTGGCATGGTTCACTCTTTGCTGCATGCGAGAGACTGTCCAACTCCACATACGGTTAATGCAGTTAGTATTTGGTCCCAAAAGGATATTGTTTCCCATAAACAATCCAAATTTCCAGTTCTCAAAACCAGCAGGCTAACAAAATGATACGTTTTTATGGTTGTGTCCTTAGCAAATGCCCCTGGTATAGCTACACTGACCTTTTGAGAGGAAAAAATAAATAAATCAACTTTGATACATTTGTGCAAATGCTTGGAAAAGCAATGAACATGATGAGACAAGTTCAGAGAAGCTACAAGTGACTTTCTGGTCCATTTACACTTTTCAAGTCTTCTGTTACATAAAACTACAGGTTACCCCATTAGCAGTGTTAGTCCATACAGTTTTTCTTTCTGTCCACACACAGATGTTTCCCCAAGTAACTGAATTCTACCGCAATGCTTTTTTTCAGGTTCGAGTGCTGAAGAAACTGAACCCAAACTGGCTCACATTTTGAGGATTTCTTTTGAAATCGCACACCTAACTTTCTTTAAGGATCTCATAAAAATTATTTGACTTCTGTTATCTCCAGAGCTGTCTTCATTTTTTACAGTTTGCAGAAGAGGACAATAGGTCAGGGGTTTCTTTCTGTGTCATTTCTTTTTCAGCTGAGCAGCTCCATGTGATGTGTTGCATTTTCTCAGCTGGCAAAAGACTTTCTTCTTTTTGAACTATTGTTGGATTAGCATGAGATGCCTGAGAGTTTCCCATCTTACAGTCAGAGACAAGGTACATAAACCGATGACAGGTGTGGTAGATACATAGAGGGGGGAAAAAAAATTGCTTGGGAAGCAAGAAGATTGATCTGAATTATTTCAAGTTTCCTTCTCTTACATATTTGAGCATATAGGTTTAAGTGAGTAAAGTAATCCAAACCAAGAGTTGTGAGTAGAACATAGCAGAAGAGTAAATTATTTTACCTATGTTGATAATTCATCAATTCAGAATCAGGCTAACCTTATTAGCTCTGCATTTGTACAGCTTTACAGTTTATTTCTTCTTATATAATGGTTATGCTGCTTGCACCCAGTCTTTTACTGATCATTTCCTTATTATTCCTTCTATCTGTTATACTTTCTGTTATTTTCATCTTTTTTTGCTAAGAGTTTTACCATTTTGCTAAGAGTTTTACCATTTCTAATGTCTTACCCATCTTCAGTTATCTCTGGCTCATTTCACATTTGCTTTACCTATTTCGTTAGCCTTTGCTTCCTCCCTTTATCTGTATTACCATTATAATTACCACGTATCTTTTTTTATTTTCAACAGCACAGCTTCGCAGTGTCAAATACTCATGTTGCAAAATTTCCCCTCATATAAAGATCAACAAAAAGTAAGCTGGAAGTCATCCGCATTTCATTATATTTGGCACGGAGAAGTGCAGCTTTTAAAGAGACTCCACCCTACAGCTGCATCTCATCAGTGATCCATTTAAATGCACTGATCTAGCCAAGAAGCAAATGTTTCCCATTACAACCTGTCTCTAAGTGACATCTATGTGCTAGTTTGGGAATAGATCTTCATAAGCGAACTACTTTGGAGGTAAAACAGGAAAAGATATTCTTCTGCCTCAGTGCTAAACACTTGCATGCTTCTAGTCTGGAATAATTATGGAGCCATGTACTTCCATCCAGTTATATAGTGGGTAGAATAAATATTGTGAGCATTGCTCACTGAATACAAATTCTGTAATTACAGGTTATGTGTATGACTGGCTAGGTGACTAGAAATTGGCTCCTACATTTGTAGGGAATTCTCCACAGAAAAGGAAATTATTAAAAACTCTTAAGTTCACAATGAAGACGGAATGGGAAATCTAACATGCTACTAATATCTCAAAGGCCTTCAGGTCTTTATTATGGTGAGCATACCACTATGGCTTTGTGAAAGGAGTAATGAGGCCTGATCTGTCCACAGGTGAATGCAAGAGTGTGTGAGATGGGTTTTTAGCTTGTTTGACCTCATTGATACAGTTATACTACTGGGAATCCTGCTAAGCAAGATGAAATTTCTTCAAAAAATACAAGTGAGGTTTGCGGGTCCTGTGACACAGAAGCATTTTGATGTCAACTTCAAAGAAACCCGAAAAGGGGGGTTCTTAAAATGAAGAAGGAAAATACACAATATATTCAATCATATTCAGTATTTCATATGTGCATAGGCTGAAATAATGACGAATTACAGAATATCTTTCAGTCTTCGTATTGTCTTTGCACTTCTCATCTGTCAATGGGCTGCAGGACTCTCCCCCAGCACTGCTCTGTTCCAACAACTGTCACAGGAGAACTAGAGGGTTTTGTAACAACAGAGTGGGTAGCTGTAATTTTGGTACTCAGGAACTCATGGGTGTCTGTTTCTGGCCACCAAAGGCAAGGAGGTAAATGAGAATGCACAGTGAGAGATGCAGAGGCTTTAGAGCGCTTTGCAGGTGCCGCTGCCAAGTGATTCACGGAGGCTGTGCCCAGCTACTTATGCATTCTGGCACCTTTTAAAATACTATGGTTTCTCCTGAAGGCCTTTCTCACTGCCAAATGCCTTTTGCATGTGCTAGATGGGTCCCTAAATCATAGTTTCTGCCATGTTAACAGTCACCAAATGAAGCCTGTTTTTGATCACACTGGCATCTCCTTTCCCAAACTTCTTCTCTAATCCACAACTGTAGTCAACGGCACCTTTGACCTCTGGCGTACCTTCCCATACACTCAACTGTAAGACAGACATACTGTTAAAAACTTTAGTTGTATTTGCATTATGAATTAACTTCTTGGCCATGGGAAATGCAGCAGTTCTTGTATAACAGTTACTGCTTCATGCTGTTTTCTGGCAGTGTCAGGGGAATAACTGCAGTGGTCTCAGCTCAAGTCACACACCAAAGGCTGTCTTGACAGCCACAAGGATGGAAAAATACCCTGCTGTCAGGAGGCTTTGGTTCTCTCTCCCAGTTCCATGAAAGGTACACATCTCCAACTACTACTTTGTCCAGCGGTGAAATAGGTAAGGATTTAGTCACTCCTTGCTACACACAGTGGAGAGAATATCTGTACTGAAAATCTTTCTATGCTGCTGTCATACAGAACAGATCTCCAATGAACACAAAAAAAACCCCCAACCCTTGCGAGAATGTGTACTGTGGAAAGACAAGATTTGAATTGATTTTTAATACACTTGGCACGTGGTATATGATTCTTAACTCTTCATCTCAAGAGAGGTCAATTATGTCTCAATATTTTACTTTTTTCTGGACATAAAAGCCAGTTGTGAAACAGATCATCTAATAATATCTTACTGTATTGGGCACCACTTCTCAGTTATTTTAAATGGACCCAATGTCTGTGTCAATAAAAATGTCAGGTACTAGGCATATTGTTTCCAGGGTCACAACCATTCCTGGAACAGTCCATGACAGACAGACTGCTGAGTTTTGTATCATGATGAGTGAAACTAAACTGAAAATGTTTTATTTTACAGAAGATTTCAAAATGCAAGTCCTGGTGCCTTGCTCAGAGTAAAGAATCCTTCCTTACTAAAGGCAAACCTCTAGTAATAAAGATCATGTATACACTGTTGTACACACTGTTGCTCTCACCCCACAAAACAGCATGACAATTTATAAAGTGATAAGCCAAAGAATCAGGAAATAAGTGATTAACATAATTGAAATGTCTCAGTTAACACACTTGATTAACAGCAACGCTACCAGGAGAAAATTCCCCCTACACACTTGGATGAAAGCCTTACTGTTAACTCATGTCATGCTTATTTCTTAATATAGAAATAATTAATACTTGTATATGTGCAGTTATACAGAGCAGAATTGTACAGCTGTCACCTGCTAGTCATCAAAGGGATGCTGTTTTATATTCAGGACTAAAGTGTTACATTTATTGTAATTCTCACAATATGAGAGTGGATAAAAAGGAAATGGGCTAATAATATGTTGTTACAGTTACAGAAGCCTTGGCTCTCCCAGAAGTCAAGGGAGAGAAATAGGAACCCTAAGAAGTTGATGCAGACCACCTTAAATAGTCATATGAATGTGTCTGGTCAGCTTCTGTGTCTCTTTTCCTTGACTACTGACAGAGCCTAGCTGATTAGCTCAGATCAAATGAATAATTTAGAGATGGGTAAAATCAGGTGTCATGAACACCATCCTCAGTGTCTAGTGCACTGGAATAGTACAAGGCAGGCAGAAAATTTCCTTTGCCTCAGGATGTTAGGGGGCTGTGTATTTAGGCTCCCTCTTTGTTCGGAAAGAGAGTCCTGTTGCGGCCAGATTTGTAAGGATTTGCTTGCAGCTGGAGTTAGCAACAGTGGCCATACTGGAACACCTTTATCTGTAACAAGAGCCCCACATTCTTGTCTTCACATTAAGCTAAACTGAAAGTGAATAAAACATTCATATTCTTGAAAAAGAGTACCCAGCATACACTTTGCTAATCCATTAACTTTTTCAGTATTTCAGCAGTGCTCCTGCTCTGAATTGGAACCAAAAGCAACTATTTTCATTAAAAGCCAGAAGGAGAGAGGGAGTATGAGCTCCATTTAATTAAAACATTTCCAGCCAATGTGCTAAGGAACGTTTAGATTCCGCACGTATCTTATGCATAGTCAATGGAAATTGCATGAGCAGAAGCTGAATAGACTTGGAGGAAGCAAATGTAAAATGAGCAAAGTCTACAATAGTCTAGACCATAAATTACAAGAATAAGGTTCTAGCACTTATCAGAGAAGAACCAAAATATTTAGCTACTAAGTGGACCCGCTGCCTGCTGAAGAGTGGCAAGTGAACCCTGACACAGTTTAGGGCAGGCTGCCAGTCTGCTCTGCACAGAGTGCCATGTTCCACACAACATAAGGTGTTCCAGCAATGCTTCTGCAGACGATGCTGCAAGGAGCAGTATCATGGACCAGCACAATCCCCTTGCTCTGAAGTGCCAGTCTCCCTATAGCTAGTGTATCCTCCAGCTAGGTCAGTTGTTTCTATACCCTCTTTCAGTGCAGAGTAACATAAAAGGTAGGACACTATTTTATTATTCCAACAGCCTGTGAAATAACTGTTTGGCTTTAGGTGTAGCTTAAGTAGGCAGCTGTTTGAGGTGGCTGTCTTCAGGAGACAGCACCATGGCCCATCCTTTCCCAGTGATCCAAGTAGCATGCCTCACTCTTGGCCCTCATCTTTCTCCTTGTAAGAACAATATTGTTATGATCAAGAACGCAACCCTCTGAGCTGGCGTCAGAAAACATCTTGCAGGAGGAAAAGCCAAAAGAAGACTGCTGCAGTGTTTCCACTCAGTTCATCCCCGTCGCTAAAGCAGCTAACCACTGGAAGGGGACTTCAGTTCTGCACAGCTGTTATTTACCTCTGTTTTGAAATGCAGAAAGTTGCAGTAATCTGTTTATTTTTCTTTAACTCTTTTGTGCTTCAGAAGTATCACACAGTTTAAAAAGCAACATTATTAAATTTTAAGAAAATTATTGTATTGGCAGTGTTTTAACAACTCTTTTGTTGTAAAAGAAAAGCAATAAATAAGGGAAAGCAGATTAAATAAACATAGAGGCTATCAACAGTGAAAAAAAATCTTATCAAGTAGAGGCTAAACAAATGACAACCAAAGCAAACCTTTGCTTTATTTCTGGCTTTCATCAAGATTTCTCCAAAACTTAAGGATGTCTCCAAAAGAGAAGCTTGATGCATTGCAAATGGAAAGGAACCTGATGAAAAGGAAAGAGCACTCTTGCTGTATCAAAAGATGCAGTACTGTCCTTAGACTTTGGGAAAAAATGCTTTGCATTGCTGTGCTCAGAGTTTGTTCCATATTTTGCTTAGGGCTTAAGGACTGCCTTGAGAATTAAATTAACTTGGACTGTTTCCCCATGCCTCTCTTGTAACGCTTTGGTTTCACCCTGCAAATGACCTTTGTGTGGACATACTTTGCATCCACATGGAGACATTTGGAGTCTGGTGCATGTGAAACAGCACAACACTGTAGCAAAGAGTTCAAGTATATCTAATGAGTTAAAATATTTGGCTGCTGCTTTCTTCTGGGAAAGCAGTTCTGAAATGAACATCTGAGGGTGTCTCAGCAGAAGACTGGGCTGAAAATATTCTGTAAACGTGGCTTTGTTCCTTAGCTCATTACTTTCTTTTCTACTTCTCCCAGCATTATGTTATTGCTGATTAGATTTCTGGATTGATTTTTTTATCTAGATTTGCAACTCTAAGTCCATTACCAAACAGGGACAAGCTGGTAGAGGATGCTAACAATTAATTTAGTCACACTAGAAACATGCTGTATGCAATGCTTTCTTCAGGCAGTTCAAAATCATTATCCTTCTTTATTTATTACATTTTGCATAGGCAGTCAACATAGCCTATTCATAGAAAATTAATGAGCTTTTCTGTTCATTACTTGCAATAATTTACATGGCTGGGTTTCTAAGGGTTGGGTGTTTTTTTCTGTACAGGCAGATGAGCTTCTTGGAACTGAACCCAACCCCAAGTATCCCTAATTCCCACAGTTGTCTCTCACCCTAAAACTAGAGCAGAATCACACATTAGATAGTAGATCTAACTCTGATCAGCCAGCATCTACTGTAGCATTTCACATTTGTTCAAAGGGCTTCTAAAACACTGAAAGAGAAAGAATCCAATATTTTCTTCTTGAAAGCCACATTTATAGATAATCCTTTCTCTGGAAGTAGGATGTAGCTTACTGGGGAATCTATAATACTTCCTCCAGGATGCTATAGTGACAGTTTAGCTCTGTTAAAATATGAAACATATTCTTAATCCAGCCTCTTCTGGAAAATTCCTGCCTTACAGACATAAATACAATTCAGCTTGCCTCACAAACTTTTTTTGGGGTGGGGGTTTGGGGGTGTCATGTTTTCCTGAATACTATCTCCCCGCTATTTTTTTTTTCTTCTCACTTTTTAAAAGCTGGAGCAGGAAGATGGCTTAAGGGGGGGGGGGGGGGGAGAAAGAACAGTGTAATATCACTTTCAGAGCCTAGTCCCCATAAATAGTAATCAGCTTACAGGTTTAGAGACCTTCTGGCCTTTAGATGGCTCCTGCTGTCCCAGTGAGCATCTCTTGTGTCTGTCTTTAGTGAAAAGAGACCTGAGTAGTGACTGGTCAGCATAAGCAGAAACACACAGAGTCATGTTTAGAAGACAGTAAGAGCCGAGTACCTGGTTTCTACAGGGTATCTGTTAGCGAGGTTCTGATGAGCTCAAAGTGAAGTAAAAGCTCTTTGGACAGAGTAGGCAAAATAAGAAAGCAGCAACTGATAAGTTGCCTTTGGGTGGAGCATGTAGTTGGAAGGAGGGAGGATTCTGATTAAATCAATGTATTCGTATGATATAAATGTATCATTTTTTGCTCCTGAGCTTTTTCTCAGTGGTTGAAATCTATCTTGACCCAGCCCCAGCTATAGAAGACGACCTGTTAAATGTTAGGGCTCAGGAGAAAGCTGTCACACTTCATCCATCTAGAGGAAAGCTGTGGACAGTCAGAAGCAATACAAGATGGAGAGTCTGAATTTTGGAGATGGCTGTTAGCACCTCTGTGCTACTAAAACAAGGTTTTACTAATCAGCGGATCAAGCTGCTGATTATGTGATAAAACAAGGAGAGGGAGATAACACTGTTGTCAGTTCATCACCAGCTATTTCCATCTAAATCGACAGTTCAGTAGTCAAGCTAAACAGTTTACAAAATAGGGCTGATTTATCACCTCCCAGTTGACTGCACAGAACCAAACACAGAGCTGTGAAATATTTCAGCAGAGGAGCTAAGGTAACCCAAATTGCCATTTCACTTTTCTCTGCCATTTGAGCACTTAAACCTCTTCTGTCATGGCCGATGTTAAATAGATTGTATACTTATTGTGTTGAACTCTTTAAACTGTGCATGTGTGGGAGGGAAGGGTTTCTGAGGGAAAACACCGCACATCTAATAGTCCCTGCTGGCTTTCTAAAACAAGTTAACATTGTTTGACCTGAAGTGAATAAACCCTCAGCAGAACTGAGGCTGATGACTTTATCTGTTAGACTCTGGCTCCTCTAATTTAAAACAAATGAAAGAATGTAGATAGTTTAAATGAATGCAGAAGAGATGGGAGTGATTTTTTTTTCCTCTAGACCTTTACAAAATTATGAAATCTTGCTGTAAACAGGCATGGCATTTTCAGAAACAAGTTGTTACTCCACAGCGACAGTTTCTAACATCAGAATATGAAAAACAACAGTTTTGCTTTGCTTACGTTTTCTGAGTGTTTCAGTAGATTTTCATTGCTAGGAGCCCAAGTTTACAAAAGTAAAGTGAGTTCTGCTGGGCTCCTCCTAGCCATAATCTTGCTTGCTCAAGTTTTATACAGCAATTCATTCCCCTGAGCTCACTGAATTATACTTGAAATTGTTTTTGTCTCTGGATGGATGGCAGTAAATTCCTGCAGGCTTGAACAATTTCACATATCTTTACAGAGCACCAAGTTTGGTGCTGCAGTCGAAATGCTAATGCCCCAAACCCACCAAAATGTACCAAACCCCAGACTCAGAATAGCAGGGATGGTTGGTGTCAACCACCAAGGCTTATTGCTGTGTAAGTCGTGCATCAGCCTGCCTTGGCACACATTGGGAGCCTCACACAAACACCTCTGGATCTGGTTCAGGGACACTCTATGCAGGCACACATGGGAGCATTAATAAGTACCCACTTAGGCTGTGAATTCTCAAAACAAGAGAAGCTTTTCACCCTCTTTGTTTTGGACACATTTCTCATGGAAAAATAACCTACCTCACTACTTGGTCATCCTTGCTCTGAGGGGAAATGAAGTACCATGAGCCTCTTACCCAAACACAGCTTCTCTCTGTTTGGTGACGGGTCGGTGATGCTGGCCAGGAGGAACAGTCCTCCTGCTTTCCACTCATGGCTTCTCTTTGTGCCTTGGACACTGTCACCCTGACTGGATGGGGAGCAGCATCCTGAAAGACACAGCTCTCCCTTCACACCTCAGCTTTGTTATCTGAGAAGACTACACTGAAGAGTGGAAGACACATCAGCCGAGACACTGTTTTTACAGGGTAGCTAGCTGGTTCCCAAGAGTACGCAACTGCCAGAAGCCAAATGGCTCCTTTCTCCCTAAAATCTAGCAGGATAATGACTAGATGCTCAGACATTCCACCCTAGTTATAATGTTACTCTCTTTTGGTACCCTCAAATCCACAAAATATTTTGAGATATTTAATTATATTTTGAGATATGTAGTTTATATTTTGAGATACGTAGTTAATTTGCTCCTCTTCCAAACCCTGGGTCTTAGGCTGTGTACAGACACACTCCTCTTGTGGTCATGTCACACCTTCTCTTGGCAAAGGTGTTGGAGGCACATGTACACGAGTGCATACACACACACGCGTGCGTACACATAGAGTTGCTCTGTCTCTAAGGAGAACAAAAAGGGCCAGGAAATAACAGCAATATACAGCCTTCATTAGAGAAAAATAATCTCTTTTGGGTTGCACTGGAAGGCAAAACCCAGCTTCCTACCTCCAAGAAAACCGATCCAAAAGCATGATGCCTAGCAAGCCACCTATCCCCCCATCTACCATCATCATTCCACAGCTGGTATGGGAGGAGACAGCCTGATCATTTCTACATCCATTTTAGGTCAGGACAACAGGACTCACCTGTGGGTTAAGCTCTGTGGGCTCATGTTTCTACCAGAAAGATGCTGAGGTGTCCTGAAAGCAGTGAGTGGGGGGATTGTTCTGGCACCAGACAGGAAATGAGCCCTGGTAGTTCCTGCACGGAACTGGAAGGCATCTTCCCATGATCATCTCTGCTCAGTGTCCACAGTCTCAAGACATGGGTCCTGAAACCATAGCCAGAAATATTCATCTCAGCGTCACTGAGTGCATCCAGTAGTGATCTTCACGTCATGGTCCTGGGCCTGCCATTCACTAATACAATGTCACACTCAAGGTGTTTCATTGCTCCAAGGCATTTACAGCTATGGCAAGAAGGAAGATCATGGAGGAAGGGAAGAGGCTGCATTGCCCATCAGACCTGCTAGTTAAGTCCTGGACGACATTCTGAGGACATACAAGTCAGAAATGACACACTTCTGGTCTTACAGAGAATCCCTTTCTCATCCCCTCATCTATATTCAGCAAGCCTGGCTCTGCTGGCTCTGCTCTGCTTCACTGCCCAGGCACTCACGGGAGACTCTGTTTGCCCTTTGCTCAAACCCAACACTTGCTCACGGGCTTGCTATGCTCCTGCTCTGCACATCTCATTATTCATGGGCACTGCTGGCAAGCAGCCTTGTACCTCAGACTAGAGCCCCTGCTACACATATGTTTTCCTACGCCTTCAATACAGTCTTCTCTTCATAGTATATCCATTTAGTTTTAACTTTATCCATCTGAATTTTGCTCCAAATGGTTAATTCTTCTCTGGATGTCTGAAGTACAGTCCTCTCATATCCTATCCCATTTCTTGTGCTTTGATGGTCACCTCTTGCAAGGTCTGCTACTTTCTGTTGCTGGCTCTCTGTTCATAGGATCTTTGGATGTCTCTGATCAGTGACTGTAAGCTGACCACCGTTCCAGCTCATAGATGACATTTTAACACTCTCAAGATGCATACCCCATTACACATCTTCAGTATCTTCCCTGGCTTTCCAGTAGGTAAGTGATCCTTTTCACCACAACTTCAGATAGGCAGAGATTTTCCCAGAGGGCTAAGTCCTGCAGAATGCTATGTGCAATTAAAATAGCGTTACTTTTAGGAGACATTGCCTAGCATCCCATGACTGGTGGAGACATCATGACTGAAGATCCAGGATGCAAAAATCTTCTCCTGCTATAAAGCCAGTGGCAGGTCTGGATGCAATTCTCTTTGGCAGTGCTCTGGACCACTTGATTGGAGCCTTATCTCCTCCCACTCTTCCTTTCATCCCCAAACTAGGGCACTGTTAAACTCAGACCTTTTCCTACTTAACTTTTCAGAGTTTCTAGTCTACTCCTTATCCCAGCACAAAATACCCAAGATTAATTACTATCTCCCACTACTGCCTAGCTTATCTGCTCCACCCAGGTACTCCACACTACTCTAATCTAAAAAGTCCCATAAGAAACTTGCTCTCTCTTTAACTTCTCTTTCTCTCCACTCTTGTTGTTCTCTAACCCAAAAGGGGACAGGCTATGGCTGAGTCTCCTCACTGCTCATGGCACCTCAGGTCTGATCTGTTTTAGCAGAGGACTTTAGAGCCCTAATGGCTCAATGGTTGGACTTGATGATCTTGGAGGTCCTTTCCAACCTAAAGGATTCTATGATTCTATGATTCTATATCATGGTGGGCTGCAAGTGGTGAGAAAAAGAGAGTGCTTTCAAGATGGTAAGGACAACATAACTTTTTGGGAAGTGAGTTGCTTCACAGTAAGCTGCGTGCAGTTTAGATGTCTAAACACGTTGTACATGCGAGAGAAGGCATGGCTCTGGGCCCTGCTACAGGCAGCTGGTAAGGACCATGTGGAAAGGAGGCAGGTACCAAGAACATGTATAATGTAATGAATTTCAGTCCTCCAGTCTGCCTGGCCAAGTGAATTTTGATGTCCGCAGTTTAGCCTCTACAATTCCGATATTCTCAAGACATCAACATGTTCATTCACCAAATGATAGTCTAAGAAGATAGAGCCCATAATTGTGTCACCACTGACCCAGCAGAATGGGCAGAGCAGAACAACGTGAGCACACCTCAGCCCCTGGACTGCAGGGCAGGCTTAACTCTGCCTACCTCGGTAATTTAAATTCAGCTGCACTGAAGTGGCTGAGATGTGCTCAGAGATATCTGCACTAGCTCTCCTGTGGGGATGATACTCCTTAGCAAGGAGTGATAATAAACAGGAGGACAGTGCTAACACTTTAAGCTGCTGCAGCTGTCTGCTAAGTGAATACGTGTCAACACCTTCAAACTGGAAGGTGAGAAACCTAAATTATAGCTTTTGGTTGCCCTAATTCTGCTTTTGCAACCTCTTTTATTAAAATCACTTTCAGCAGGGTTAAGGGACTCTGAGGTTTTACTTGTGTGTTATGAACCTGAGACAATGAGTATGAGAAAGCTTCCTTCCTTCTTTAAGATTTTCTGTTGTAACTACGACACCTTGTTTAGAATGAAAAACTACAGCAGCACAGCCTTATACATGAGTCCTAAAAACACCCCAGTGTCTCAGACAAAAAACATTTGCCACAAAGCAATAGAACATTGTAATTCTGAGGAAGAAAATGAACTATACAGTTTAATAAAGATTTGATAGTGTAAATATCATTTTGGTAATTACACAAATACAACCTTCTCAAAGTTAATAAGATCTATTTCCTCAGCCTAGCTACAAAGTAATTTGTGATTCTAGGACTACATTTTCCTCTGTGATATTTTCATTTTCCTGTTATAGTTTGAAAGATAAAGCCAGAGAAATTGATTTGCACTGTAAGAAAAGTAAAAATGGAAGATTTGTTACTGTACTGATGTAGCTGTGCTGATATAAATAGAGACCTGATGATCGCTCAGTGTCTACTCATGGTTTAGTCTCTCTGAGACATTCTGTAAGTCTGACTACTTTCTACATCGATATTAGTTACAATGCTAATTTAGATTTGGAGTCAGTACTGTGGCTCCTATAGCAAAAGTAATTATGCACACACGGCACTGATTTTATATACATCATGGATTTTTGATGACGTCCTGCAGATCGACACGAGAACTACAGTGCAAAGGGCAGTATGCAGGCAAGCACATAGCTACACTTCTTGGCTCTGTTTGGTAACAGGAAAGTGCCCCGACTATTCCCCTTCTCAACCCTTCAAAAATCTCAAGTGATTTTAATTCTTGTCTTTTAAACTTCTTGACAACCATAGATTGTACTACAGTATAACACTTTGCTCAGGGTCTGAATGGCAAATCAATCTTTAAATGTTGTATGCCAGTGAGAAACAATTAGGGAGCTGGACAGAACCATCCTGCAGATTGCCAGCTGGACAGCAGGATGCTTATTTAAAAGTACAGGTATAATTTCTAGTCCAAGTCAGGTTTAGCGACGAAGTAGTCTTTAACATCAGAAGTTCATGAGGATGTCAAACTCTTCAGAAACTGCCACAGGTTTTTAACTATGTATACACCTAATGAAACCCATGGCAGTATGCAGAATTGTATGTAAGCACCAGTGTGACTGGCCTCGAGTTATAACACCCTTTCAGGCATTTGGACGTTCAGACTTCACTCCAGCTACTGGACGTAAACTCTTTCCTCAGTTCTCTGGACACCAATATTTGTACTGGCTTCTGCTGAGATTTGCTGACCAGGCCAGCCACCTTTTTTTCAGAGACCACTTAAGAGTAACATAGTAAAAAACCCACCACAGCCTAAAACTTTATTATTGTTTTGAGACCACAGACAAAACAAAACAAAACATTTCATTTCACACAAGACCTTTATCATTTATTACAAATATTTTTCTTCATCCCTTTAAAATCACCATTCTAGAAAAGGAAATATCTGTATCTTCATCTATCCATACAGATAGATGAAGTACAGAGATGGTACGTTCGCCACCTTCACGGGGACAACCAAAGCAAGGTTCCCCCGCCCCACCCGTCGAGAGCCGACCGCGGCCCTTCAGCCTGACCCCGTTCCTCCAGGGGCGGTGGCGGCCGTGGCCGTCCCGCCGGGAGAGCCCCCACGAAGCCAGGTGCAGGTCGGAGCTGGCAACAGAAGCACCAAGTCCTGAGTTACGGAGGAAAACCGGACATTAATCTTGTGGGATTCCCGCCCGTCCGCCCTGAAAAGGTTCGGCGGCGGCAGAGGAGGCCG
>NW_008606110.1:18001-22738 GCF_000691845.1 Merops nubicus | reverse complement strand
TGCAACCTTGAGCCCTGGAAGAATCATTTTTACCCTGTTCTTTGGAGGAGTGAGCATGTGTGCAAACTGTAGTTGTGATGTTACCGTGAGGCTTTCTAAGACCTTCCTCTTCTTTTAGGCTTCTCTGCAGTGAAATGGAGTTAGTGTTGTGCTGGCAAGAAATTAGCTTTTATCCTAGGCTTGGTAGTTTCATTATACAGTGGTTACCTTGATTACCTATGTGTGGCAGAAATGTTGTACATTGTCTTTGCCTCATTTCTTCAGTTCTCAGTCCCTTCACAACCATCATTTACTTGGATAATTTGATAATTTATAAACAGACTAAGAGGGTTGCATTTTTTTGTTATCCCTTGGTTTCTGTTCTTCTCAGAATCTCCAGAATATCCCTTGCCCAGAGCAAGTAAGATTGCATTCCTCAAGAAGTCTAGCAAGGGAGGTTTGGCACGGGAAGTGCTTGGTGGCTTTTATGTATCCCACATTGCTGTCTGTTTGCAGGCTAGAAAGTGTTGAACAAGTTCCCTGTGCAGCTTAAAGCACAATTCACAAATACAAGTGAAATATGACCTCTGTATTAAATTTCCCTAATTATTAGAGACTTTTCTCTTAAATATCTTTTCCAGGTAGTTCTCCCCAACATAAACAAGACTTCCATGCAAGCAGTTTTAGATTACTTGTATACCAAGCAACTGTCCTCCAGTCAGGAACTGGACACGCTTGAGTTAATTGCATTGGCAAATAGGTTTTGCCTTCCTCACTTGGTTGCACTAGCAGGTAAGAATTTGTAGCCTTGTTGTCTGCAGTGAATGAAATGTGCTTTAATGGTTTTGGAACACACAGGATTTTCTTAATTTTCTTAGGGAGTTGTTTTGTTTTGTTTTGTTTTTTAATGAAAGAAACATTTTAATATAAATAGATAATTTCACTCAGAAAAAACTATTTGCCTTTCTCTTGCCTTTTTTTTAGTTTTGTGCTAAACCAGCTCAGAACACTGAAGTATTCTGTTCTTTAAAACTAGAAAGAATAAACCTTCTCTTTAGCACTGATATAATGCCTGTGGTTTGTAATATCCATTCTGTGGTTCATTCACCTGAAAAACAGGTTGGATACCACACTGCCCATTATGTAAGGAATGAAGTCTCCATTATACATTTATATTCATAGAGAATAACTGAGACAATTCAGAATTGATCTAGATGATCATGGTTTTTTAGAAATGCTGTTTGGATCCCTTTTCACTGCCTGGATGGGAATCAGAGTTTGTTATATGCATGGGGATTCAATCCTCATTTGGGGAAGAAAAGCTTTTCTATTATGTATTTATAGAAAAATTACAGGATAGGATACTACTTAGTTTTCAAATTAAATCTATACACATGCCAGACCTCCAGGTGTGTGTGTGTGTGTTGTTTCTTTCTGTGTATATAACTTGGCATTTTTCTGAAGACATGGCAAAGGCCAAAACTCAGAGGCAGAGGATACAAAGCGACATGTATCTGAAGAACAAAATTTAGGCAAAATTTAATCACATTCTAAATCCCACCTCTCCTGTAGTTGTGCAGCAGGACTGTGTTTGTTGTCTTCACTAGTTCTGACAGACCAAATCTTTATTACCTAGTGTTAGATGCACATTTTAACTAGAGTCTTGATTATTCTTTTAATTACCTGCAGCATAAATATACAAATACTATTAAGAATATTTCGTTCCATTTAGTTCTTGATGAAATATTTTTGAATCCAAAGGCTGCTCGCAGCAACTGCAGCAGGACTGTGTTTGTTGTCTTCACTAGTTCTGACAGACCAAATCTTTATTACCTAGTGTTAGATGCACATTTTAACTAGAGTCTTGATTATTCTTTTAATTACCTGCAGCATAAATATACAAATACTATTAAGAATATTTCATTCCATTTAGTTCTTGATGAAACAAAGGCTGCTCACAGCAACTGGACCCAGCAGAATCAAATGAGCTGACAACATTTCCCAAGAAACAGTCTTCTAAGATGTTTATGTTTCTAGGAAAGGGTTATGGAGACTGTTGAACAGAAATGACTTTTAGGTGAACTGGTCAGTCTTCATCTGGATTCTAGGAATAACTGATCTGAGAATCTGAAGAGGGCCTGAGGTGAACTTTTAATGCTAGAACTCACACTAGGAGGAGGGAGACCACGCGTTCTCGGTTCTGTTACTTGTGGATGATCTGACCTTGAAAAGTGACTGTTTCCCACATGAATGATGAGTTTTCTTCACCAACAGAACAGCATGCAGTACAGGAGCTGACAAAAGCCTCCATGAATGGCATTGCAATAGATGGAGAAGTACTGTCCTATCTGGAATTGGCTCAGGTCAGTGTGCACTGGTTTTTAAACATATTCTTGCCAATTGCAGGACTTGCTTAGAACCTTACTGGTTCTGAGCACTGCATCTAAGTGGCTCAAGGTCTGTAGGTTTGAGAGTGACTGGCAATAAAATTAAGTTTTATATTCTGTTGTAAAGAGGGTTTTTATATTACTTAAACAGATGTTTCATCTTTGAACTAATCTGTGTGGAGTTGCCTTTCAAATATATTTTAGCTTTTCTTGATTGTGGGGCTTCCAAGCTCCACATTTTCATGGCCATATTTCAGTAATATAAAACATAATGTAGCTCTTCAGCTTGTAATAGTGACTGATTCTTGGGTTCCTTTCGATTCAGTACTTATACTTAGAGCTGTATTAAAAGGTGTATTGTTTTTGTATTCTCAAACTTGACATTTAGACTGGCTACTCAGAGCTAGTCATCTGAGAAAATCCTAACACTTTACCTTCAAGCACATTTCTGTATTTCTTGAGTCCCAGAAACCATGAAAAGAGAGAGCCCCGTCTCACAGTTAAACTCCACACTCCTGTTCTCCAAAAGCAGTGCTACAGCAGTCTCCCAGATACAGCACTACAAGCCAAAATATTATTTTAATTGAATTATTCTTGATTTCACACTAATGAGGAGTCTGGCTGCAGCTTGGCCTGAAATCTGTAGTTGAGGTAGCACTGAAATACAGCACAAGCTGGCCACCATACAAGAAATGCTGTTGCGAAACCAGTTCAGAACGGCTGAACCCCTTCCAAGAAAAGGCAGCACACTTCACTTCGTTTCCATTTTATGAAGGATGTTTTTTCTTTTTTTTTTCTTTTTTCTCCTGGTTGAAGACACAAGTAATATGTTTAACTACTGGTAGGATATCCTCTGTGCCCAGTACCTGCATCCGTATGATGTGTTTATAACCTGAGAAGATCACAGCAGACTGTCAGAACACCAGAACAGATATACATGCTACACAGTCTGACTTGTCTTAGAGCTGTGCTTCCTGACCACTGCAGGCAGCTTGTACAAGATATTGAGCTTTCAGTAATTCTTGAATTCTGCCAACAAGCATGGATTTCCAGGGAGTTACACCAGAGCAGGGTTTCCAGTAACTGACAGCGATGTGTGACTGGTGCAATCACACCAGAAGGTTCAGATCCAGTGTGGGATGGGATGCAGTTTGCCAGATGTTGTGCATGCCAACCAAGCATGGCCCTTTTTGGGCCACTAGTTCTTCCAGCAGAACTGTGTGACAAGGTCTAAGGCATCTAGAAGCCATTTCAGCCTCAGAAGCTCCCCTGTATGCTTAGGAGAGTGCTGCCAGGTGCAACCTGCTGGGGATCACGCTAGCTTTAGTTGTCAGTTGGGGCTGCAAAATGAGCGATAACTTCGGGAGATGGAATAAACTCTGTTTTCTTTTACAGTTTCACAATGCTAACCAGTTGGCAGCTTGGTGCTTGCACTACATCTGCACCAATTACAACAGTGTTTGCTCCAAATTTCGCAAGGAAATCAAAGCTAAATCTTCAGGTACGGGCAACTTTCCTCCCCAGTTTTCATGTGGTTTCCCTTTCTTTCTCCCCAGTTGATTAAACATGAAGACAAAGATGAACTCAGATAGCTAAGGCATGAGACTGAATGTCTGCACTATCTTGAGAAGCATTCATAAATTCTTATTTGTAAAGAAAGGTCGTAATTATTAACCTGATTCCTGGGAAAGCGTTATGCTCTATACCTATTTAAAGTGATGCTAAAAGGAACAGAGCTATTTTCAGGCTTCACAAGGAAAAGTACACTTTGTAGAGGGCTTACTTTTTTACACTCTTTGGTGGAATAAGGCCTCTTTTGAGTGCAGCTGCTTTCATAGTCTTTTCACCCTGTTAGAAAGGCATATGTGGAAACTGGGGGAATCCTCCATAAGCCAGCTAATATAGACACTGGATAAATGATGAACAGCGTAGCTTTTTGCAGAAATTTCTGGGATTTGTGTATCTTATTGGCCTGTTTGGGGGCTTTTTAACTGTTTCTTTTTGATCAGATAATCAAGAATATTTTGAGAGGCATCGCTGGCCGCCTGTGTGGTATTTAAAGGAAGAAGATCACTACCAGCGAGTTAAAAAAGAAAGAGAAAAGGAAGATGTTGCACTGAATAAACACCATTCAAAACGGAAGTGGTGCTTCTGGAATTCCTCTGCTGTGTTTGCCTGAACAAAGTAAAGAAGTGGAAATTCGTAGCCAGCGTCAGAAATTAATCTTATTGTTCGAAATAAGATGTAGTTCAGGTTTTCAGGAAACTTTGTTCCACGTGTGCATTTATTATTGCTAGGGTCAAAAGCACAAGCTCACTGAGAGTGAGCCGGGAACAGCTCCTTGAAGTCACATATATATATAAATATATAT
>NW_008606110.1:0-17970 GCF_000691845.1 Merops nubicus | reverse complement strand
TTGGCTAGTAAGCAGATAAACACCTACCATTATTGCATTTCTTTTTATAAAAAAAAAAACAACTCCAGCGTTAATATTTCAATCTCCAGTTGGGAAATATTTTTATACTGTCTGGTGTATTTTGTTCAGATAAAATTCTGGATACCGTTTTATTTTACAGACCACAAAATAACCATGTAGCAGCTTTGTAATTAGATTTTAACTCTTTTTACTATAGACAATCTTCAGTCACAAGAGACCGCTTTTAGAGTATCTTGTAAAAAGCCATCTTAGGAGAAAATCTAGTTGCCTAGTATAGGTTGTCCTTTTTAAACTAAGTACTGTGCACTGGCAATATAATTAGATGGTTATTTCCCCTTTCTAAAGTAAAGGGTTAGAATAACGTCCAATAACTGCAAGATATAGAGTGCTTGATCTTTGCTCAGCTAAATAATAGGCAGTATAATTACCTGTTCAACTGCAGGCAAATGTATTCCTAATATTTGCCTTGTAAGTGCAAATAATTATGACTACGTGGGTCATGTGAAATCTAGTGATTCTAAGTATATGGAGGTTTTATATATCTAGATCAAAGGTAATGTTTCTAAAATCATTTAGAAGGGCTTATTTAATTTATATCCTTATACAAGTATGGATCTGAATACAAAAAGCAGTTACACTGCTTGCATTTAAATTACTGCATGGCAGTTATCTTGTTCTGTGGGATTTTAACCATGCAGCCGTTCCTCACACCGAATTCCTTTTTGCTTCAGTGCAAGCAAATGAAAGGGCTGCAAAACCAAGTAGGAGTTATCTAGTGTCACAGCATTTTGTAAATGAAGAAGGGTCTTCACAAACAAGATCACTTCAGTGGGATCCAAATTGTTTTATAGCTTTTCCTAGGTAGAACACAAAACGTGAGATTATTTTCTGGTAGAACGTGTATTTTCCTTGGAAGTAGGTATTCCCAGAAAGCTGGGGGCAAAATGGTGGCAGAAAGGCAGGAATTCTGCACAAGTGGTGTAAGGAAAAAAAAGAAAAATTGCCTCCATTGTTTTCAAATAGCCTGTGTGTTTGTCTTTTTATCAACCATTACTCTAAAGCTGCAGTGTTACTCTAGATTACATAAGGTTGAGAGCATTTTTTAAAAGACCAAAACTAAAATACATAGACTGTAGAACATCCACGTGCAATCCTGTACAGTGTCTCAGACAATTCTGTAACCAAGGTAGTATTGTGTGTTAGTTTTGTTAGTATTGTTTTGTGCTGGCAGCTCAGCATACAATGTGAAAAGCTGCTTCTTTGTCTGTTTGTTTGTGTTTTTTTTTCTGTGTTCAAAGGCAAGGCAGTACAGTCAAACCCTAGTACTGTGGGTCAGGAGAGGCTTTGGACTGAAAGCCATATACACCTCTACGTATTTGCATTCTGAATGGACTAATTCTTAGCAGATACTACCACAGGATGGTAGAAGCCACCCAGCACGGAAAGAGATGTTGCTCCAAAACCTTTTGTAAGGAAAGGAAGTGACAGATTCCTACCCCTCTAAGATCCATCACTGTACAGTGATCAAGAAGGGCTATTAATGATGGTCGCAAATACGTCTCCTTAATTCTTGGTCAGTGATAATGTATCTTGTGGAGGAGAATAATGAATGAGAGATGTGTCAAGACTAAGATGAGATAAATACCTGTTGTCATAAAATGTTAACCAGTCACATTTTAAGTATTGCTACTAGGTTTTACACAACCAAAGCTACTGTATGATTGTAAACTTGCCAAACTGTAATGGATATATAAATGAACCTGAGGTATATGCAATAATATCTAGTTGTGCTAGTTATCAGCTACTATAACCAAGTGGCTGGTTCATTTGGTTAGTGCTGTCTATGGCCTTTAATCTTGGTGGTTATTTTGTGTTTTTTATTTTGAAAAAAAAAAGTCAATAAAACTGTTTAGTTACAAATTGTCTCCCAGCTCTTTGAAGAAGCTTCCTAAATTTCCCATTAGGTGTCTCCCTTTGTAGTGCTGCTTGTAAGCATCTGGTCGTGGTATCATTCATTGGATTTTGCTAACCTGATACTCAGATGGTATATCAGGATTTATGGTTGGGAACATCACAAGGAAATCCTACAGTATTTACGTGTGGTGGTAGATTTGTGCTTGTTACATACTGTTAAACTGCATAGCAAAAATGTCTCTTGCCACTTTTCCCCATGGTTTCTGATATTTAATTACCATAATATTACCCAAGGCACATGAAACTAATTAGTCATGACAGACACGGGGAGGCAAAATGCAGGTAATGCAGGAATTCTGTAAGGTTTTCAGGATGCTCTAAACTTTGTACAGATACTGTTTTCCCTTCTTGATCACTGCCTTAGTTATCAGAATTCCACAGTCATACAGAATCTCTCATTACCCGTTAGTGGACTCTCAGCAACTACCTCCCTTAATATGGGTAATTTCATTGACAGAGGTAGAAAGTTGGGGCTTTCTGAGGGGGTTTTTGCAAGATGTCATGCAGAGAATGCTATGTTTGTAATTTTTTTTTCAAGCTCTTAAGCAATGCCAAGGACATTGGAAGTAAGCACATTCAGCACACAGGGGACATTCTTGTAACGTGCTGATTTATGAAAATATGACATCTCTTAGTAATTTATTTTTGGAAGCAAAAATTTATTTCTTTGCTCTTACCATTAGAAAAGATAATGAGCTCAACAGAAAAAGTGGTGACATTAGGTATAAAAATGTTTATCTTAATGGATTATGATGAAACCAGTAGCATGGAAGGAAGGAGCAAAGCAGAAGCCTTGCTCTTTAGGGCATTCTTTTTTAAGTATTATGACCATTAGCAGAATTTGCACGTCCTTTGTTTCTGGGGAGTCTCCTTCAGCTTATTTCTTAGAAACAGTGTCTTTCTATTTGTTCTTTAGGACAGAATTTCTGCGAGCAAGTTCCTCTGCATCACAACACAAACCAGTTTCTGTAGCTTCCCACTCACCCACAAATAGCACACCAAAGCCAGAAGTAGAAGTGCATTGAGAGTAAGATGGGATTGACCAGACTTCAGCCACAACTCACTAATTTCATTCACTGAAGACCTACTCATCACTGTCTTGTAGTCAGATCAGGCCTCGAAGTATGCAAAGGTAAATGAGATAGTACTAAATAGTGGGATATAATTATAAATACTAATTAGGAAGGGTTGCCTAGTAGAAGAAACTAACCTGGACATCCCTTCTGAGCACTGAAAGTGGGATTGTACAAGAGCAAGTAAGGAAGAACAGCACAGTACTTTATTGCCCTAATACCAGCAATTTACCCACAGATATCCCTCAAGAATTGTTTATGAGTAGAACTGTCTGATTTGTAAAATCAGGGAGTTTTTCCCATGCTCCAGTAACAAGAACTGGGAAAGCAGCTGAAGGCGTCTTGAAAATCCTGCTGCGAAAGACAAGTCTTCCACCTTCTCTACAAGGAGGTTGAGCTAAAGAATTAATGTACTAAACAGGATTAATTTTGGTACCTAAACTCCAGGACAGTGAAATATTTCAGTTCTTCCAGACTTTTTAAGAATAGAGTCTGCTGAAGAGATTTGCTTTGTCAGATGAAACTACAGTTTTGTCCCTATTCTGTCCCTTTGTCTAGATCACAGTCCTTATCTCCTGTCACTGGATAGGCCAGCATTTATTTATTTATTCTGGATTGGAATCCAAGGTGTATACTATGCAATGAAGTGTCTTTAAGGTGGGTAGTTGCCATTCCTGAATCCCCTTATATTTTTAGACTATTAAAGTGGTCTAACAGCATTAGCATGAGTCTGCTTCTCCTGCAGGCAAAATTCCTGTTGAAGTGGCTGTGATACCCCACACACGTACACACTTTGGGGCTTTGTGTGGTGCCACCTAATGAATTTACACATTATCACTTGCCTGTATTCCAGATCTGCTAAGAGAAATTTGCTCTGTGTACTGCATGCAGGATAAGGCAGTGTGTTAACAGCAGTAATCCCCATCCTGCAGGCTCTGCAATAGGATAATTCATTGTCAGTTAACATGTGTCTTTGCCTTTAGCTAAGAGACTATAGCTCATGTCATGGATTCACTTTGCACTAGCAGCCAAAGTAGTAGGAGTATTGTATATTTATACATGCAAACTAAATCCCTCACTGCTGCTTACATAAAAGTCTTGATTTCTGGTAGAAATATGAAAAGCTTTTAGATCAAGGCTGCAGGAGAAAAGAAGAAAACCTGAACATCAGAGGATGCAAGAATGATAATGCTAATGTATCCCAGCTCCAGAGAAAGTCAAAGAGATAAAGATGTGATTCAGAGAAAGCAGTTAGCATGGGACAGCAGAATTGTAATGGCTCTTTTATAATTGTTCAGCCTTATTATTTAATTTGTAAGCAGGTCAGATAGCTATGACATCCCACTGGGCTGTTCTGCAGCAATAGATGTTCTCCTCATGCAGGTCCTGCATCCCCCCTCAACAAGGTGGGGGGACACAGGTTACTGGGGACACATTATGTTGCTGATGCATCTCAAGTCCTTTCCTGTGTGGCACAGATACCCCACAGTCTTTTCCTTTGGCCTGAAGAGGAGCCCAGTACCACCTGCTGGACATGGTGTACCTCTTTCTGTCTCCTGTTGAAGGATATTCCAGAAGAGCAAGGACCTTACCCCAACACACGAAGGATCTCCAGCCAGTCTCCTGTGCTGGGACAGCACACAGTAGAAGAACAAAGCTCTGTAGCAGCTGAGTCTTGGCCTGTTTAGAAAAAACATATAAGATAAAAAATATAAAATAAGCAACTTTGAAAAATCACTCAACACACAAAGGATCTCCAGCCAGTCTCCTGTGCTGGGACAGCACACAGTAGAAGAACAAAGCTCTGTAGCAGCCGAGTCTTGGCCTGTTTAGATAAAACATATAAAATAAGAGAAAAAATATAAAATAAACAACTTTGAAAGATCACTCAAAGAGAGAGCCAAAGAACACACAGGGACGCAGCTGCGTCACAGCATGGACAGCAAGATTTCAGGTACCATCTAAAGATGCTGATTTGGGGAGGGGTAGATCCTATCTAGATAGCAGCTCTGGTTTTCAGCTTTAAAGGAAGACAGCCTTTAGCATTAGATAAAATTAGCAAGCTGGGTGCCATCCCTCTTGCACAGGTCTGTGCAGCCACACTGGAGGACTGCTGCTTCCCCCACCTCCTTCTGGCTGCTCTGAAGTTTTAGATAAGCAGCCAAGTGATGACACCTCATGGGGAAGATTTTCTTAAGAAATTTTCTTGCCTTTAACATTAAAAAAAGAGGATTCTTTATGCCCCATGGGAATTAATTTTTTTTAAAGTTATGACTGTACAATAAGGATTACATGGCATTCCAGGTATTAGTGCCAAGTAGTCCAATCATCCTCACAGGTTTTAAAAAAAAAAAAGCTCTACAATTAGCAGTAGTTCAAGAGTATATTATTAAATCTGCATCTTAGTCATTAAATATAAGCTGGTCATCCTGACTGAATGGTCAGGTGTGATTGCTCCCACTTCCCAGCTGCTACAAATATTAGTTGTGCACTACATATTACAAAGAAATTCCTTTACATTTCTCTTCTGCATCCTCAATCAGACTTACAGCTTGCTTGCAAAGGTTGTTGCATCCCTGTGCTGATTAGATCACATCTATATTTTCAGTTGTAGTGTGCCTAGGGTTAATTTTTAAATAATTGACATCACGTGGCCAAAGTTTATTAGATGATAATGCTTTTTTCCACAAGCAGTATAAAGAAAGGGCGTTTCTAAGGAGCCCCTGGGGACTCTCTGAGGGTAGGGAAGCTCTGTGAATCCTCCCTGTTCCTGCACAGCAGAGTCACACAGGGAAGAGCTGTGCTGGCTTGCAGGGGATGTGATGGAGTGTCACTCGTTCTGTGGTCTGTAGGGCAGACAACAGCATCCTGTAAAACAACCTCAATCAAGTATAAGTAGTCACACACTCATATTCAGAAATTAAGATTTACCTCTACTTTGTAGCTATCCTGTTTTTCCTCTCTCCCTCGGGCTGGTCTGCTGAGGCAGGGCGCCCCCAGCTTTGTTCACCCTTCTTTTTGGCCAGCCCAGGGCAGTAAAGTCTGAGCACACCAGAGCTCTTTCTGTCCTGCAGGACATCATGCATCTCTCTGGCAGGTGCTGCAGTTCCCCCAGCTGCCCAGCCTCTCCTCTCTCAGGTTTCCAAGGCTAGAAGAGGAACAGTGGTTGTGTAGAGACCAATGTCTGCACTTCATGGGGCTTCTTGTTGGCTCAGGGGGCAGGAAGGGGACACGGTCTGTTCCTTTGTTTGCTGGAGTCACAGCAAGGTTTGTTCTGTGGAATCTAACTTGTTAAGAAGATAGGAGGAATAAGAAAGAAAAATGCCTGCAAGAAAAGATAATTGGGTGATTATCAAAAGATAATTGGGTAATTATTGGGTAATTGACTTGCTTTCCTTTCTTCTTGGGCCTCTCCAGTATGTCTGAAGGTGAGGAGGGGACTGAAGATCAGTGTAGGGGTTCCTAGGCAGAATTTACCTGCTAAGAGAACTGATTACTCCTGCATAGCTAAACAGAGGTACAAGGAAGCTGGTGCCTCATTTTTTTAGAGGCCATTAAATCACTGACCTTGGGCTACTTGTTGGCTAGACACTACAGCAGGTGGTGTTGGTCCAAGCTTGCTGTAGGGCACTAAGGAGGGTTCAGTGGCCTATACTGACCAGGCAATGCCATGCACCTGTAAAAAGCAGGCACTTGCTGCATAAGCTGCAACTGTAGGGACAACATTTGATGACCTTGCTGTTCTCTTCTAGCTCCACAGCTTTTGTTTTTCTCTAGGAAAAGATACTAAGGAGACATTCCTAACCCTTCCTGCTCATTAACAGAGAGTAAGACTTGGACCACGGAGGTAGCTTCTTAGAACTATATTTCTCCACTCAAGCTGCAAAAGCTTCTTTCCTTAAACCCAGGTTCACAGACACCAAAAAGAAATCCAGCAGTTCTAGTTCCTTCTAAGCTGTTTTTCAGTCCTGGTCAGCCAGGCTGCCCACGTGGAGCAGCCAAGCTGCAGAACTTGCCACATGACACTGGGGATGTGAAAAGCTTGCATGAGTTCCTGGGTAATCTGGAAAGGTTCATGGATGAGAAGTTTCCTGGGAGTTAATAAATACAAGTACACCTAACAGCAATTTCCAAAGTCAAAACAAATAGCTGGGAGTTTTCAGGAGAGGTGTTACTAACTGGTCTTGCTGTTTCTTGTTTCTCTAGGCATCAGGTTTTGGCTGCTGTCAGAGACAGTGTAAGGGCCAGGTGGATCCTTGATCTGACCCAACGCTGCTGATCTCCATGCTGCAAAAATGTTGGATGAAGAATTCAGAAGGGGTGTGTGTGTGGGGGGGGGTGTCTTTTCCCACCTATCCATGTGCTCCTTTGCAATGCATTATCTAATAGGGTCCTTGCCATGCCATTTTTCTAATCATCTTCCATTGCTGGAAATTTCCATGATGCTGTAATGCTCATGATAAATGCAGGTGACAGTGATGGTAACGTGTACAAAGCAGTCACCTGTGCTTTTTGGAGTCACCTCACAGCACTTCAGTGTTCTCTGCTGCACCACCTGCCCTTAGGAGGGTTATTGCCCATTGACTAAGCCACATCTTGGCAGGCTGTCCACCATCTGCAAGATGCTCCAGCACACCTTACATCTCCTGGATGTTTGTCCAAAGGCTGCACTGACAGCTCTGGGTTGTTATCTGTATTTTGCAGTAGAGTTGGAACAGAAGCGGTCTTTCCCAGGGTCAGGGAAGTGATCAAGACCTGCCCCTGGTTTCTCTCTCTGCTTTAGGTGTACAGCTAATCATAATCAATTCTTGAATGGACTGTCAGGTGTAAGCTACAGGATCAGCTCATTTGCTATTTCACTGTTTCATACACTGCTGTTTTCTTTCAGGGACCCATCAGTGTAAGAGATCTTCTCTTTGAATTCCCTTTTGGTCTTAATTGCAGTACCTGGGGAGAAAAACCCAGCCACGACATTTCCCCCTCGTCCCTTCAGCAGTGAGCTACACTGTCACCTTCTGATCTGCAGCATTTGAGTGAAGCACTAACCAAGTCAAAACCATTTGATATGGGCACTTGACATTTCATGAGCATCCTCACTCATTGTTATGGGCTATCATTGGGCATAGGGAGGGCAGGCTGGCTCAAGCACTACATATCTGCTGAGTTGTCTGCACATTTGTAGGGAAGGGCATGCTCTAGGAAAGCAGAAGGCTTTTCAGGAAGTTAGTCCTTCTAGGCTGCTAAGACAGCAGGCATCTGCATTCCATCAAGGGCTGTGTTCAGCCGTGGCAGGGGCAAGGCAGGGCACAGGGGGAACTAAGCACTCCCACAGTCTGGCTGTTGAATGACATCCAATGCAACTAGGCAGGTTCACAACCAAGAGCATCTCTTCACACCCGTGCTAGCTGAGCTGCAAAATTTTGTGCCAAAGAACAGCAGCTGGAAGCTCACACAGCTCCCAAAAGTAACTCCAGGGAAGCAAAGCTGTCCTGTACAAGACCATCACCTCTGCTTCAGGGGCTTAAGCCCAAGACACTGAAAGCTGGGAGTACACCACCAAGTGCCATTTCATTGCTTTATATTTCCCCAAAGCAACTGCTGTTGGCTGCTGTCAGAGGCAGGACTGGGGGGCTGAGAAGAGCCTCATTAAGGACACTCACTCCTACTTCACTCCAGAAACACACAAGTCTGCTCCCTGTGCTGCAAGCAGAGTCCCTTGTATTTGAACAGGTTGGTCTTCTATCTGGTGTCAGTTCAAGAGCTCATCACTAACATGTTGGCAAGTCCAGGCACAGAGGGTGAAGAGGGAGGAGGGAAAGCAGAGGAATTCACCCCTCATCCATTCCTGGAAGATTCTAGAATTCCTGCATTGTTCTGTGCAAAGAATTAGTCTTTTAGGAAAGGTCAGATCCACGAATTGTGTCTACAGACAGAGGGACTGCACAACAGAAGCCCCTTTGAGCACAGGAGTCAGACCCAGGTACCAGCTCCCGGGAGTGAGATAGGTGAGACCTGCCCAACATACTTCATGATGAAACCTGGCCTCATGGTCTACAGCAAACAATGGTCATTGTTCTGGATGATGCTAAAGCACATGAGAGTATGCAGCACAAATGCAGTGTCTGTCAGGGATTTTATAGCAGCTTGAATCATTTCACCTTAACTAAGTACTTCAGCAACAGGATAAATTCAGCTCTTTGTGCTGCAATCCCCAGAGTCCCGTTTGCTGCCCTGCTCTTTAGGAGGGCTGTTTTCCCCCTTGGGAATTAATCAGTTTCCAGTTCTGCAGTTACACAGTAGCATGGGTTTTTTTAAGTCACTTTGATGTGAGCCCTGACAGGAGGGAGATCGTGTAACCATCACCCTGTTGCTGACTGCAGAGAGCCAGGGTAAGTACTGTGTCCAGCCACCACTTCTGCCCACCCCCTTTGTGTTGCTTCTTACTCCCTTGGCTTATTTTCACACACAAGACTGACAAAGTGCCATCACTTAGTGTGATACAAACTTCTATTGCACTGAGAATAATTGGTTATTATAAGCTTTTTCCATCTTCTTAAGGCCTTTCACCACTTTGCCAGTGTAGCATAAGTTATTGTGTTGAGTGGTTTACACATTAAATGGTGTGAAGTCATTTTTATATGTCTCTGATGAATACTTTGCTGGCTAGTGGATCAGTGTGATGCCTTTTTTTTTTTTTTTTAAAGTGTATCTCTCTGCTTTCACAATGCAGTTTTTCACCTAAAAAATGAGGCTTCAAACCTGCTGACTTCTGCTGCCTCACACCAGTTCAGTCACCAGTTTAATTCTCAGCTCCAGATAGACAGTGTAGGGCCTGGCCTCATCCCTGGAGCAGGAGCTTCTCACTTCTGTCCAGAGCATCTAACAGCCACTGTTTCCTCTGAGGAGCTGTCCTTTGGTTTTCTGGCTCCATGCCCTTAGTTTAAGTTACATATTTTTATCCATGTATCTTATATATAGTTTAAAAGGTTTAGGCTCTCTACTGTTGCCTTTGCAAACGACATGGTTCTTAACTCCCCATACACTCTCCTCCCTCTTGTAGCTGAAGCCTCTCTTAAGCTATGTAGCAAAGTGTGGGCATTAAGTGTGATTAAAGATGAACACAGGTACAAGGAAAACCTAACTTGGTTTTGTGCAAATGCCATAAGTGCTGGAGAGCTTGTGCAGCACCTCAGGTAGGACAGAAGGCGGCACGGCCAGAGCCATCACGTACAGACCAGTCCTCACTGTGTCTTGTGAAAGAAAAAAGGGGAACACACTCCTCCCAGATATGGTAGTACAAGGTTGCAGTCACCACACGTCACTAGACCTGCCCTAAATGCCTTTGGGGAAGTGCTCAGCTAAGTCAAAACTATGTCTATGTAGTGCTCAGTGCCAGTTTTTCTACTAGAGACCCAAACCTTCAGCAGAACGTTTCTATTGGTCAATAGAGTGAATATTGAGTCTATTGAAACAAAGGTGTTTAACAAAAAACAACACAGCTTTTCCTCTTAGTTTCAGAGGATTTAAAGTTCCAGCAGAGCAGTGTTGCTTGTCCTTGCCCTGCAACAGTGCAATGTTTTGCACACTGAGGCACTGGAGATCCTGTGCATATTCACTGCTCTTTGGCCTGGGGAGAGGAAAAAGGAAAACAGGATTTAGAGGAGGCCAAAGAGTAGGTGGTGGGCAACCCCAGGAGAACTTTTGGCTTATTATCTGCATAACCATCCCCATGAGTGGATGCACCTTAGCTGAGAAGGGCGTTTGCAAGCCTGCATGCACACAGCTTCTAGTCCTCCCTCTTGTCCCACCACCCTCTGACCTCCACCTGGAGGAAAGCACTGGAGCAGCTCATTAGGCAGTACCACAGGTGAGCTGTGAGGACAACCTTTACACTGTTCCCTTGGAGGTGTGCCAGCTGCACAGATGGCTTCTTTTTGGCTCTGCTTTCTGCTGAGCTGTATGTATTACAGCCTCTCTCAGATCAAATCTGCCTTTGCATAGCTAGCTAGAACATAGCTGAGTGGCTAGTTGTGAAAGAGCATCACATTCCCTTGTAAATATGAGGGTCAGTTCCTCTGTTTTGGTACCTTTTATCCACCTGCTGAGGGTTTTGAAGATTGCTAGAAGAGGCAAACGTGTCACCCAAGAAATACATTGTAACACCTAAAAAGTGTAAATTAAAAGTGGAGTGGACTGTTAAAAGCCTGAGTCAAGCAACAGGAAGAGCTGTTCATTAACTTTAGTAGATGAGGCAATGCTGTAAAAACATATTACTAAGATTAATTAATTTAGCACCATAACACCACTTTTAAGTAGATGGATTACCCCAATGAATAGGAAAAAAAGTTGGGGAAGCAAATTCTCAGCACACCAGCTGCACAGAGAGCCCCACAGCTCTTTGTACTCGTACAAAGCTACAGCAGCAACACCCTCTGTAACTTTGAGCCCCCTGCTATGAGTGATCAACTGGGATTTCTGGTCAAGGCATCCCACATGGCAACCCATCCCTACACTTGTTAGACATTTTACTGCTTAATTAAACACCTCTTTCTGTACACAGCAGTGCATTACAGCAGCAAGGAGCAGAGCCTGAAGACCACAGGCAACAGGAGCTTGCAACTATTTCCTCACAAGAGGTGTCCTACAGCACTACAAACTAGCACACAGCCAACACCAGCGAAACCAGGATGAGGAGGCTTCTAGCAGACCAGGGTCATGGATGCTGAAACAGGACAGAGGAAGCCCTAAGGACCCCTTAGCTCACTCTATCAGAAAACACACAGGTTAAGCAAACAAGGATCTAGACTGCTAAGAGCATGTAACCACTGACTTGTCAGAATATGGAAGACTTAATGCAAAGGAAGAAAAATTCCAATAGATCTTAGAAGTTATAGATACCATTCTCTAGCTTATGCTTCTTACACAACAAAAGAAAAATACTAGTTTAAGCCAGGTAAGTGTGAAACCATTTACCAGTCCTTCCTTCTACCTCTGAGCACTACATCTTCCCACCATCAACAGGCTCTAAACTAGCCAGCTCTGCTGCTGCTTTGGATTTTATAGCCTTCCTGTTACCCAGAAGCCTTTGCAGCCTCTCCTCATCATCCTCTTCCTCCCCTGGGTTTTAACCTACTAGGAGAATAGATTTACTTCAGATATAGCATAGTTTTAATTCTTGTTGCTTTCTATCTTTTTCTGCAGAAAATGTGTTCTGTTAAGGACACCAATGTCTTGCTTTCATTGTACAAGATAAAATAGCTTACATTAAAAAAAAATAACTTTTTTTTTTTTTAGCAGAGATGTATTTATAAGCTTTGAAATGTTCATGTACTGCAGCCCTATGCAAAATCTGGAGCTTGGATCTCAAAGAGGGCCTCAAACAGGACCCTGAGGGAAAAAGGTAAGAGAATTCTGCTGACCAGAAAAGAAAGAGTGGTGTTGAATCCTTTTCTGTGTGCTGCTGCTTCTTCTTCAGTCTCTAGCTGAAGTTTTCCTCAAATTGTTCAAGTATAACCTTTTATTTGTGGTTCCACTAGGCAGCAAACTGAGGAAAAACTGTGTTTTGGTGTTATTGTCCTTTGCACTATAAAAGGAAAATAATCCATCATAGTTGTTCTGTCATATGCTGTACAGGTGTCAAGTTCACCAATTCCTTGGTTATCTTTTGATGCTTTATCTACCCCTATCATACATTTTTTAACAGCCTATGGTTTTGCAGGGAATATACACATGTAACTAAATATATGAAGAAAAGGAAAAACTGTGTTTTGGTGTTATTGTCCTTTGCACTATAAAAGGACAATAATCCATCATAGTTGTTCTGTCATATGCTGTATAGGTGTCAAGTTCACCAATTCCTTGGTTATCTTTTGATGCTTTATCTACCCCTATCATACATGTTGCATTTTTTAACAGCCTATGGTTTTGTAGGGAATATACACATGTAACTAAATACATGAAGAAATATTAGGAGCATTCACATGGTTTAGACGTGTTCATTTGAGACTCTCTGGAGCTGTATTTTTTTCTTCAGCATGATCATAGAATCATAGAATCCTTTAGGTTGGAAGGGACCTCCAAGATCATCAAGTCCAACCCTTGAGCCATTAGGGCTCTAAAGTCCTCTGCTAAAACAGATCAGAATCTGTCAGGGTTGGAAGGGACCACAAGGATCCCCCAGTTCCAACCCCTCTGCCATGATGAAGCTCTCGGGGGTGCTCTGTCAATCTGGTATGAGTCTAGATGAATGTGTCTCATGCTGGAATTTTACCTGCTGTAGGGAAGATGTCTCCTGCCTTAAAATGATAGTTTGGTTGTTTACAAAATATACCCATGTGGGTCTCTTCCCTTTGCCTGCTCCTGCCAGCCCCCTTCTTGCCACAAGTAGGGTTTGCCAGAGCACACGCTGCCGGATGCAAGACAGTCCTGGGTGCCAGCTGGGAGCAAGCTGCTCATGAACCTCAGAACAAGAGCTCTGAGGAGACCAGTCCCTGTGTGTGGATGCAGCAGCTAAGCCAAGCCCCACACCCTCCTCTTGGGGCCCTTGTGGAGGGTTGGGTGTGGGGCCATGGGTTTGCATGTCACTGTGGTACCTGAGACACTGCACGAGGCAGTGGCCGTGTCCTGCCAGCAAATCCAGGCTGATAAGCCAGAATCCAGTGGAGTTTGTTACTATAATGGTGGGGCTTTTGGCCTTCCAGTCCCTCTGTGAGGCCTAAAGACTTTAAAATGCAACAAGAAGCCTTTTAAATGAAAGCAGGAACACTGATAATCTCACGTGGCCACAGGACATTAAGCCTACAGTACTGATGTCTCTGTTGGGCTCTTGTAACTGGTCAGCAAGTCTTATGGGGCTGATAGAGATCAAATATCTCATAATTTAATAGCCAGGAATTATTAAAATAATCATAATAAAGTCATAATAATAAACCTTCATTTACTCTAATGTCAAATCTTTTGAACACTGACTGATTCCTCTGGCTCACACAGAACTCCCATAGCCTGAAACTCTTCTGAATGAGTCCCACGCTCTCATCCCACAGTCCCATGGGTAAAATCTAAAACGCTGACTAACCCCTCAATAGTTGAAAGGCTTTTTTGGCTCTCATAAGAGACTTCACTGAATGGAAAAAGCTGTCCTTTGGAAGCCAACTTATTAAAATGGCAAAGTCAAACACTGTCAAAATCATGGCAAATGCTGTGAGCCTGTCACTTTGAAATTGGAGGGGCAGATGGTGAGAAACTTTCCTGCTGGTCAGGGAACTTTCTGAAATCTCAGTTAGTTAGTTACTTACTTTGACCAGACTGATTTATTTTTATTTTTATTTTTTTTTATAAGAACTAAACTTGGATTACCTCCAATTTATCAGAGGCTAAAAGCATATATTGCCTAGTATGGGCCAGCTGCTTCATGGTAGTGTCACGTCCCAGAAAAACCTTTTCCTTTGATCATGCCTTTGGTAAAGCAAGGAAGCCTGTGAGCTTATTCCTTGTTCTGTGTTCCTCCTCAAGCTTAGCAAGCCAGAGCTGAAATGCAGTAGCATGTTGGCTTGGTTGGGTTTGGGTTCTTTTCCTCAAGAGACTCAAAGTAGCTGAGTACTTTCAAGAGCTAGACAGCAAGACAGTCCCTCTTCAAACACAAAGAATGACTGGAAGAGTGACCATTGCTGAGGGTGGGCTAGCTGTCAAACTGACAGCTGCCTTGGATGGGCCAATAACATGCTTTGAGGCTGTTCAGAATTGGGAGGTTTGGTTGCTGCTGAAGAAGCTTTCCATTCCCTGGTATTTTGAAGGCATGTGTTGTGACCGGTCACTTTCTGGATTTGTTTGGTGTGAAATTCAAGTCTGGCCTTGGGAAAGCACACTGCATGACTCTGTTTATTTTGCTCTCTGCTGGAGGTAACACTGAACAGCTTAGTTTCCAATTCTGTTGAAATTTCAGCTCAGATTTGTGTTGTAAATGTAATAATCACATTTTAGGAGGAAAACTGTTTGGTCTACAAATAGAAGGCCCAGAGCCCCCAACTTTGATTCAGCTTCCCCTAGACTGTGGCTTTTTCCAGGCAAAGAGCTCTGTTCAACATGAAGTTCCTTGCAGACGTGGTGCTATAAACACCAAAGCCCAAATTCATAGCTAATGCAAATCTTCCCTAGACCCAAAGGGGCTTCTCCAAATCACATGTGCTTAGGATGTTGGCTTTTTCAGCTTGGCCATACTCTCCAAATTTCAAGATACCAAATGCATTTTAAGTCCATTCACTCCTATCCTATGAATTAAGGAAATTAAATCAAACAATGGAACCAAACCAAAACAATTTTTTAGTGCTGCTCGGTTGCAGAGAGACCACAAAACCAAATCTTTTGCTTTGCAAGCACTCTATTTTAAATGACTGGTAGATAATATGCAGAGAATAGTCTTGATTTCAGTACAAATGGCAATATAGAGGTGTTGTGGGCTAATTAAAGCAGTTGACATTCATTCAAAACTTGAAGAAGGGAAAACCTGCACAAAGCACTCCTTTTTGTTATCCATAAACTTGCCTTTTTCTAAGCCAGGGCTATTCTGAACTAAGAAAGTATTTTCAAACTATGTGACAGGCATTACATGAGAAAATTATACATAGCAATTTACTCTACCTACATAAAACATTTTTTAATTGCAGTAGACCATAATGTCAGAGCTTAAATTTATTCTTCTTACTGACATGAAGGCAAATTAAACTCCATCTTTTTTTTCTCTAGATTGTTTTTTGCTTTGAAGACACCAGCCTAGTTTTTATGGTACATGGCAGGAACAGTGAGAGGACTCTGGTCAGGGGTATGTGTAATCATTTCCTTAGAAAAAAAGCATCTTCTATAGATTTCTTTCTGGTAGCCTTTCAGTAAGAAGTCGAATACATGTCTCCAGCTCCCCAAACGCAGGGGCATCCCCCTGTGCAGTACTCACTAGTGCCTCTCCTGCACCAGAGAGTGTGTGTGCACTGCACTGAGACGTGATGCCATTGAGAACACACCTCTGGAGCTGACCATGCAAGCTGCAAGGCTTGGCAGAGGAGCACAGCCTACATAAGGGTTTTGAAGATGGGCAGTGGGAGTTAAATTATAGATGTGATCTTTGGCCAAGTTTCTATGAGTTGAAAAACAATGTATGGTGACTCTCTGAGTTAAGCCCATGACAGATTTTATTAGTCTCTTTTTCTTTGTACTCCATCTCTGTCCTTAGAATGGATGTTGCTTGTGGAGATCATAGAATCCTAGAATCCTTTAGGTTGGAAGGGACCTCCAAGATCATCAAGTCCAACCCTTGAGCCATTAGGGCTCTAAAGTCCTCTGCTAAAACAGATCAGAATCTGTCAGGGTTGGAAGGGACCACAAGGATCCCCCAGTTCCAACCCCTCTGCCATGAGCAGGGACACCTCCCACTAGATCAGGCTGCCCAGAGCCTCCTCCAGCCTGGCCTTAAAGACCCCCAGGGATGGGGCCTCAACCCCCTCCCTGGGCAACCCATCCCAGGGTCTCACCACTCTCCTGGGGAAGAACTTCTTCCTCACATCCAGCCTGAATCTGCCCACTGCCAGCTTTGCCCCATTCCCCCCAGTCCTGTCGTTACTCCATAGCCTAAAAAGTCCCTCCCCAGCTTTCTTGGAGAGATGGGTGTGTTGTGTGTCATTTTTACATCTCTTTGACTGGAAAACACACCATTATAAAGAAGCAGCATTACTATTTTTCCCTACTTACTGGAACAAGTACTTTGACAGGACCACATGTTCTGCTCTATATTTATATTTACTTATGCTCTTTGACTATGTGTAAAAATTTAACCTAGATCATATTATTCAAGACCACTTGATAAGAATTGGGAAATTATTAGTGTATTTTTTCCTTCCCAAAGATAATTAGCAAAGTACATCTCCTACACATTAGTACCTGCATTTCTGCCTCGAGTAGCTCTGTGAAGAGAATTATTTAGTGCACACTTGTGCTCGTTTTGTATCTGTACATTAAGAGAGGGGGAAAAAAATCCTCATGCTTCATATACCAGCACTTGGGTGAATTTTACCAGGCATGTGACTGCAGAATCCCATGCCTCTGAGAGCAGATTGAGTCATCTGGGAAGTATTTTACACAGTTCTGCTTTTAGCCAAAAGCTTGTACATTTAGAGGAACAGCATATCAACAAATAAAGCCAAGAGCTTGTGTTTAAATCAGTGTTGAGGACGAGATTCTCAACTGCTATAAACTTGACTTTTTTGTTTTGTTTTGTTCTTACCAGCAGGGAATATAGTTTAGTTTATGAAGGGTACTTAGAAAATTACAGAATGCAAAACAAAAACAGATTTTTGCACGCACATATCATGTATAAAATGGGAAATCCAGAGATTAAACATTCAGACTTAAAAAACCCCAAAACACTACAAAACTGACCGCTGTGGACAATTGAGAGGGATTTGTGAGGCTGATTATGAGCCTGTTATAGTTTAATGATACTGATTGACACTTCTGTGATACTTGCTTTATTAAGCATAGTCATTCTCATCATTAATTTCAGCATGAAATAGTTTTACAGAGGCTTTTGTGCGTTAGCCTAAGTGATTCCTCACTAAAGACAGAAATCAGTATGGTACTGGATATCTTTGAAGTTAGCAAAATTTAACTGTCCAGATGTTTCATGAAAGGCTTTCAATTCAGATAGTATTATCAGCCTGGATGCCTACCAGGAAATAAATACCCTACAATTTTTCATGGAGCCAGGAGTGTCCGACAGAGTTTTCCTCCTCTTCCCTGCCCCCGCGGCAGTGGTTGGCAGTACTGAGGTACCAGAGTGACATCTGCTGGTCAAGAGGGAAGAGAAACAAAGAAACTGTAGGAATAATAAGGGAATATGGATTTCTCATAGAATCCT
>NW_008606109.1:29720-109335 GCF_000691845.1 Merops nubicus | reverse complement strand
GGATTCTATGATTCTATGATCCTGCTTGAACCTCATAACCCATAAATTTCATTAGGAAGAGTACAAAATTTCTATTTTAAGCAAAGGGCTCTTGCACATAGAACCATAGAATCATTAAGGGAGGAAAAGACCTCTAAAATCAAGCCCAGCCATCAACCCAAAACTACCATGATGACTAAACCATGTCCCAAAGTGCCACATCTACACATTGTTTGAATCCCTCTAAGAATGGTGACTGCACCACCTCCAGTGGCAGTAGCATTGTCTCACCAATCTTTCAGTAAATTAATTCTTCCTAATACGCAATCTAAACCTTCCCTGGCACAACTTCAGTCCATTTCATCTCAGCAAATCACTAGTTACTTGGGAGAAGAGACCAACACCCACCTCACTACAACCTCCTTTCAGATAGTTCTGTAGAGAGCAATAAGGTCTCCCCTCAGCTGCCTCTACTGAAGACTTAGCAACCCCAGTTCCCTTAGCCACTCCTCGTAAGACTTGTTTCCCAGAGCCCTCACCAGTTCTGTTGCCCTCGTCTGGACATACTACAGCACTCCAATGTCTTTCTTATACTGTGGCACCCAAAGCTGAACCCAGTACTCAAGCTGTGACCTCACAAGTGCCAGGTATAGGGGCATGATCACTTCCCTACTCTTTCTGGACACAGTAGTTTTGATACAGGCCAGGATGTTGTTTACCACTGGGGCACACTGCTGGCTCATGTTCAGCTGGCTGTCCATCAGCACCCCATGTTCTTTTCTGCCAGACAGCTTTTCCAGCAACTCATTCCCGAACCTGTAGCTTTGCCTGGGGTTGTTGTAACCCAAGTGCAGGACCCAGGACTTCACCTTGTTAAAATTCGTACAGTTGATTTCAGCCCATCCATCCAACCTGTCCAGATCCTTCTGGAGAGCCTTCCTACGTTAAGCAGATCAACACTGCCGCTCAATTCAGTGTCATCTGCAAACTTAATGAAGGTGCATTCTCTCCCTCACCCAGTTCATTGGTAAAGATATTAAATAAGACTGGCCCCAAAACTGGGTCCTTGGGGACATGATTGCATTATTACAGCTTTGGGAATTTTTCTGCCTCAACTGAACAACAGTGGCTAACTGTGTAGCCCCCAACACAATGCCAAATACATCAAAGGAACTCAGGCAAAGAGTTTTAAGCTAGCATGCTATAGTTCAAGACAGAATACATGCACAGTTAGGAACAATGCTCAGCAGATCCTCAGTAGTGTGTTCATATATAGTTTTGGTTTATATCTGCAGCCATAACACATGGATCAAGAAAATTCAGCACTCATTGCCACTGGAACTAGTGTTTAGTGTAACCTGTGCTAACAAAGTTATTGATTCTTCTGCTGACCGCATGCCCAACATAGAATGTTATTACCCTTAACAGGCAGACCAGCAGCCAGACCTCTCCCTCTACTACCACATCACACACCAGAGATCCAAAGTGCCAGACAACCGGAGAGAGGAACAAGTCAATGCACTCATTCACAACATATTGTGTGAAGAGGGGAGCAAGCTGAGTCAGGAACCATGGGAGATAGAATCAGCCAAGCAACAAGTCCAGTTATGTACAGTTTCACAGAGAGAGACTTATGATCTTGCCCCACCATTCTGTGAACACCGCATGCTGTGAAGAGTCAGGGAACCCTTTCAATAACCAAAATCATCACACAGTACAGGCACTGTGTAGACAGGCTTGCTAAGCCCACTGCAAGAAGAGTAAGTTCTTCTAGAGGTGGCTTCTTGCCCCACCTCCAAGTTAATGTGGAAGGGAGGGGCTCCTGGTGATGATCTCCTAATCAGTTCCCACCCAAGGCTAGCCAGACCATGGATGAAAAGCCATCAGGAGAGTCTTTCTTGTCTGGTTGTGGACATCATCCATATGCCAACCCTCATTCAGGGCTGGGAGTTTAACCCCAGCACTTCACTGACTCTTTGAGGTATACTACATCACCAGACTCCAGAATTTCCAGATGATTTTTTCTTTCAGTAGAAAGTTTTGATTCTTAACTTACAGATTTAAAACGCTGATGACTTGGGCTGATCTGTATAAATGCTTATACAGAGTTAAAAAATGTGTCTAGAGTAAATGCCTAGCCTACCTGCTAGACATGAGCTGTGAGTGTGAGGAAAACGCATGAATAATAACTGAATCTCACACATTTCTGGAACTCCCCATCTCAGTCGATTCAGAGAGATTTCAAATTTTATTGCCATGGCAGTAAAAACAATGACCCAATAGCAAGTCCCATCCAGTCAGTGAAAATTCCAAAACTTAAAAGTCTGATCCAGTGAGGTATTTAAACCCATGTGGTTCCTTAGTACAGGAGTAATCCCACTGAAGTCAATTAGAACTTTTTCCTTGTTTAAAATAATGCATGGGATAAATGTTCTGCCAACCTGGGACCTAGGAGAAAGCGTATCATAGAAATGAAAACAGCTACAATTCCTATTTTCTGTTAGGGACTATCCTGGGGTTTTTTTCCCCCTAAGTTTTTACATCTGGGCTCTGATTTCCTTACTTAAATAATTCAACTTATACTAAGAACATATAGACTTGTCCTTTTTAAGGAAGGCTAAATTGTTGCAGAAACAAAAACAGTGATAATAAAACAGCACATTTGAAGATGGCCAACAAGGAAATTTCTCTAGACATTCTGAGGCAATTATTCGAAATATTTGTGTTCCAGTATCACCTGTATGCAACAGATCCTTTTCTTTGAACAGAAAGTGAACCCTAACAGCTGAGTATTTTCTGTGTTCTTTCATCAATTAAAACAATTTTTCAGCCTAGTTTTCTCTAGATTTTTTGCCTTCCTTTTCACAAAAAAAAAAAAAAATTACCAATGCTAACAAAGATACAAATACCGTGATTGAGATCAATTACAGGCAGCCAATTAATCTAATGTAATCTTTTACTTACCTGATCAATTCCAACACTTCCCAAATATGTCACATTGCAGACCTTGAGCTCTAAATTTGGCTTTATTCATATAAACGAGTGCAGAACAAATAGAAGCAGTAAATGCTTTGTGCATTACTACCACGTTTATGTATTCAACTTTATCCTGAAGGTACAAAGTAACTTTTTTTTTTTTTTCTTGTCCATAACCTTCCTCATGAGCTATCTAACAAAAATGTCTCCAGTGCCAGGTATGATGATATGACAATTTGTATGCTGATATGGAGGATTTACATTCCAAATTGTCCACTTGGCCAGTGTAGCTGAACAGGCATCATCTGGTAGTAATTTCTCATTGTACTTAACAAGTACAACTGGAAAAGCTGCCTATGCAATTACAAATAAATCATATTATTGTCAGATATATTTATTTGAATTTGTGATAATCTTGATGGACCTAATTAAAAAAAAAATGCAAGGTTTTGGTGTTAATCAGACTCAGTCTTTGGAAAATAACAGTTTGTAGCAAATGACTGCCTAGCCCAGTTAAGCCACGTGTTCAACCTTGTAATGAATTCCTTCATTGGGAAAACCTCACAATAAAAAATTTGTTAGGGAAAAAAAAAAAAAAAAAAAAAAAAAGATGCAGTCACCAGAAGCTTTGTATATCCTTTGGTATTACAAGAGGAAGAAATAAAAGATTAGCTAAGAAGTGTTCCCTGAATTTTTTTACCTCATTTAATGTTAGTAATTTTGGTGAATATGATTGAATGATTAATATGTATAATTTAAATCACTGAAAAGATATTTTCAAAGAAGAAAATTTCACAAATTTTTTTAAGTGCTACTTAAATTTCCTTCTTTCCTTAATAATTGATCTAAGGTCTGTAAGTCTGTAAGGTTTTTCTTACAGTAGTGTTTATGAACAACATGGAAAACAGATTGGTTTGTAGTTTGAAAAGTATGGCTGAAGCAGTAGCTAATGAGCTACAGGAAACATTATTTTTTTTGTGATTCAGGTGGTAAATATATTAAAGATAGGAACTAGAAAACTTTTAACTTTTATCATTCATCTTAGAACTATATTGCAATTTTTGTTTATTTAAAGTAAATACATATAAATGTGGTTTAAATTATTTTTAATAATATATACTAACTTTTTTTTTAAGTATCTAGTAAAATATTACAAAAGATGCCTTATGTCAATATCTCTGACTTGTTTAGGATAAAAAAAAGACCTCTAAAACCTTCCCTCTGGTAATATTACCTGCTAATTAACCACAAAAATTCAGTGGTATGTCTGACGATGAAACATGGTTTAACTCTATATGATTTTCAGAGGCCTGTTAAAAACCAAACATTTAAAAATAAACTTGTTAAAGCCACATTCTTAATTTAGCATGTTGAATTTTCTTTTTCAGGAGTTTGTTTCCTTTCATTTTATCTCCTTCAGGAGAGAAGGTCCTTCCCTGGTTGCAACAAGTTGCTCTTTCTCTTGACCCAGAACCCTTCTGGTTCAGGTCCCGTAAAGCAATCTCTGTTTCTCTCTGTCTTGCTCTTCTTCTCCCCCCAATACACCTCTTTCTTCACAGCTATTCCCTCTCTTAATATGTATTAATTCACTATTTCTGTGCACCATATCTACATGCAAGCTGGATACATATTTATGACTAGTTCTGATGCTAACACCCTACAAAAACATAGAAAGAAATCTAATAAAATAATATTATAAAATAATAATTAATTGCTCTAAAAAAAAAAAGATATTTATAACGCGGAACCAAATAAGCAATCAGATATTCACTATCTTCTTGAGACAGGCAAGTCATACTGCTAAGCCAGGCTTAAAGCTGAAAGTTGATTCTTTGTTCAAGGATACCCCACATAGCGTTCTATCCAAATTCAAAATATTACTAAACAACTCAATCATCAAAATTGAAGTGAAAAGCTGCGTAGTATATGTCTTACTGTTCTTAAAAATGGACAACTTTGATTTTTTTTCAGATTTTTTTTATAATACTGTTTCCCAAGAGTCTTTTCCAATGAACATTTCCTTTGAAGTCTTACATAGCTTTCAAGTGCCAAACTACATGCTCTTGAGAGATGTCAGTGGCCTGGTGGCAAAAGATAAGGCAGGAGAAGCTGACACAGTCAATATATTTTGTTTACAGAAATTTTGCCTCAGTTATCAATAACCCCATGTAACAAAAGATGGTTTAATTCTCCTTTTCACATGGTGCTAGCTACATTGCCTAAGGACTTTTTTCACTGTCAAACATGCTTTATTTTAATATCTGTAGCCAGTTTAGCAGCAACGTTAATGTTTTATACTCGGAAATGCCAGCTATGTTTTCACTTGATTTGTATTTATTCCATCAAAATGTTTATATTTTAATATGCTGTAGTGCCTGGCTTTCCATCGCTGTCAGCAAAGTAAACCTGCTGAGTAACAAGCTCAAACCCACCGTGGTGATTTTAAGCAGTGCTGGGTTTTACTGCAGGGTGTCATTTTCTAAAACTCAGTCTTCATAACAGAACCTCAGATATTGTGGCAAAGGTTACTATTATTCTCAAAGTATTTAGTAAATACAGCTGCTTGTGGAAGCTGGAGGTAAGACAAGCAGTAGTGCTGAGAGGTGCACATTCCTCCTCTTCTCCATTTACATTAAAAAAAGAAAGTGTGAATGTGGATGGGCGCATGGCATAAAAAGTCCAAATTTACCTGATTGTCAGGCGACAATCTGGAAATCGCTAATCTCTAGGCTGGAAAATCTATTCTGGATTTAAGACTTTTAAAATATTAGTCTGTGTTTATTTTCCTTTTGTGAAAGCAGTTTATCTCCCGTATTTTCATAAATAAGTTTATGGGCTCATGACTAACTGGTAACCTCTTGCCCTGAGTCAACTATTTGCATGCTAACAGCTGAGGTGACATAACTGACCAGTTATGCATGCTTTTGTCCTGCCCTGGTTGTAAGAAAAAATGCATAAGCTCAGTGCTGAGGCATGCTAAAAGCATGATGATGAACAGGTAGACCATTTCGTTTGTTCAGTAGCTCTAATTCAGTTACATTCAGCAATGTGTCCATATGTTTAAAAAATGTCTGTGCTGCAGACTACCAGACATGGAGGTGCATTTCTGGTAGGGTTAAATATTTTCACGCAGGAAAACCTAAGTAAGTGAGAGTTTTTGTGGAAACGTATAGTTCTAAAGAAACAAAAGGCTGCTATAATGAAATATATGTAGGAATACCTTTCTAGGGAATACATATCTAGGAATACATATCTAGGGAGTATAGATGAAAGATGAATTTCATGATTTAGATCTAATGCGAAGTCCTGGGTTGTTTTTCAGTTTTGGTTCATTGAGACAAAAGTCTTAGAAGCTGATCTACTGATGGTTTAGCTAAGAAAACAGAGCTAAAAAGAGGCCTGTCAGAAATGGTAATTATGTCTATACAGACATGTCTTTAACCAGTTCAAATTTTTCTTTCATGTAGGCTCAAGTAACAAACACTCCATTTATTGCTGCCCAGAACCTAATGTTAAGCGTTTATTTTCTTTTCTGTTTCTTTCTCCATTGCAAATTAATGACACTTTTTTCCTTAAATATAGACTATATAAAATATATGTACAGCTTTCAAATAATAAAGCTATTAAAAAGCGAGGAATTTTTAACACAGTTTTTTCTACTTTGATTCCAATATTGTAAAACTTTGCCATTTCCAAGCACTGTAACTTACTGCCTGAACAAAATGGACTTTGAGATACAGGGACCAGAATGTAAAAGTATTTTCACTCACTGCCCACAGCACTGGGGCAAGAGGGCAGAGAGGAATATTATTTATACATGCATTAATTCAGTCTTCTGTGTTATATCAATGCTTTAGGGATGAACTATTATCAAATAGTGGCTCACCAGTTAGAAGAAATAGATGAATACTCAGTCCAGAACTGGGGGAAAATTACCTTATCCTGTGACTTTTTTCTTTTGCTCCTTTTTTGTTTTTTTTAACCATGCCGTTCCACCTCTCTTTTCAAGAAGCCAACCAGAAACACATCCCAAGATTCATCTTTAGTTACTTAAAACCAGCAAACTTCTGGAAGAAGGAAAAAAGAAAAAAAAAAAAAGAATTTCAGATGTCTTAACATTTTTATAAGATTTTAGGGTATTAAGGTATGTGGAGATTTGGAAATGGGCAAAGAACATGGGCATTGCAAACTCTGATATTTTGAGATATTTTCTTCTTTTGGATGAGTAAAAATCTCTTACTGGTATCTTTGCAGCATCTGCAGTAGAGAAAGGGTTTCAGTTTCAGATGAGACTCTGAAGAAACATCAGAAACCTTGAGCTGGATTTTATTCTGTTTGCCAGGGCTTCACAAAGGTAAAGAAATGAGATGCATGGGAATAAGCTGCTTTGTGGTTTCATTTCTTCTTCTTGGAACACAACAGAAGGAAACGTCAGGGTTTGGAGAAGGAAGAACGTGATAGCCAGGTGCTAAAAAATAAAAAAATAAATTAAATACTTTGAATTTCACTTGGGCAATTATAATATTGATAGAATGTGTAAATTATTTACCACACTGTATGTTTTTCTTTAAAAATAATGTCAACTCATCTCTTGAAAAAATGGTATTGCAGAGTGTTACACTGCATCATCTGTTTTCATTTTTATCCTGTTGACTGGGTAATATTACTGTTATATTTGATAACAAAGTCATGCTTTCTAGGAAATGCAGATTTTTTTTTTTTAAATGAATCATTTCAGAAAACAGTTCTTGGAAGCAACATCAGCCTCCTCTCTGCTTATAATTATTTAGTGTTTAAAATTTCTAGAGATCTTCAGAGAGTTAAAACAATCTAGTCACATTTCCTCAACACCAGTATAATTCTTGTTTTCAGTTTATGTTTAATTATTGGAAAATTTTCATGCACTAAGAACAAAGACGAGGAAGTTAAAACATTCACTTTCTATATAAAGGAAAATTATTTAACTTTTTTTTTACATATCAATATAAAGTAATATTGAAGTTATATACTGAAGTAGGAAAAATCTGCTTTCAAGCTTTAAAGATTTAGGAAGTCAGAGATAAGAGTCCCAACCTATACATATGAAGGGAAATTACTAGAAAATCCTGTCCCATGTGCCTAGGTGAAAAGACATGACTGCTTGGCTGCAAACAGAGATAAGAAAACACACATCAGTTTTACTGGTGTGTATATTTCTGAACGCTCTAGAAAATGCAAACAACCTTTCCAATATCCAATAGCCTTAAACTTGATGGAAACCTTCATACTTTCCTGACTTTTTCTGGTTTACTTCTCACTCTTCACGCTAAAGTTATCAAAGAACTAAAAGCAATGGTTTAGAGGAAAGAATTAAAGTTAGAATTATAATTTTACTTTTAATATATCTTAACCTTTGCATTTTACAGTTTTAATATCTGTTTATCAAAGATTTTTTCCCTAATTTGTTATGTTGAGAGTGGTTATTGTTTTGTGTTCTTCTGCTGATGTGAGTTACCTTGTGTAACTGCTGTGAGTTAATATATGCAAAAGAGATATAACTCTTACCTGGCTCCGTCTCATGTTACCCACAGAAATATTTTCTCCAGAGGTGGAGCCAGGTGCCATTTCCTGAATAACAGAATGTAGTAGACTAAGCCCAAGAACATACTTCTGTATTTAGGCATAAAGATCTGGAGGATGTAATGTATCAGTTGCTAATAGTCAATCTGTGTATTCATGTATACAGAGCCAGTGTAATTTAAATAACCACAATGTAATTAGAAGAACTGGAACTTGGATAGAAAAATGTAACTATACCTTTTCCTCTTGAAAATATCAGCAAGATATTTTTAATCATCACAAGCAATTAATATCTTGATTTTATTCTTACACCAAAAAATTCAACTCCAACATCATGAGTCATTATGCGGGAACGTTTGTGTAATTCATACTGACTCACAGTGAAGAATATCATCTATTAAAATGTTATTAGCACTTTTTTTTAGGATCTGGAAATATTCTATTTAATCTAAATATGTTTTGTACAACTGATGGTCAAGTACTCTATTCCGTGATGTCCTTTATTATATGCCTATAGAAAATAAAAGGCTTCTGTTCAAGGAGGACTTATGGTTTGTGCCATAACACCCATATTTAAAAAAAAACCAAACAAATAAAAAATGGCATTAGCAAACACACATAAAATAAAAGGTATCTAATATACACTAAATTCAGAGCAGGAACACTATCGTACTGCTCCCTTAACCAATAAATTACCCTTTCATCTGCTGTTGATTCACTTCATTCAAAGCAGAATAGTTTCCAAAATAAGTTATCCTTTGAAAAGAAAAAAAACAACAACAACAACAACAACAACAACAACAACAACAACATTAGACCTGCCTAATCACAGGAACATATCCTGTCAACAGCTCTGCAATAAGGTCCAGTGAGATGGATGGTGTCCAAAGAACAGGTTTCTGTATTAAAAAAGTGCTCTTCAGTTTCTAGAAGTTTCCTTGTCCAAATATTTTATTAAAGCAGTAAGTGGCTTTAAAAAGGTCCTTCTGCACAATAGCAAGAACTATTGAAGTGCCTGTGGTAAACGATAAGATTGCACTTTAACTTTTCATAATATCTTTTTGCAAGTACCACCTCTGCCAATGCTAACAAGTGATTGCTCATTTCATGGAACTTCAGTGCTTACAGAGCCAGGGTTTCTGATTGGGATTCTGCCCTTCTAATATTTTAGCAGTGGAGGTAATATGAGCACAGGAGTGGCTGTGAGGCAGAGGGAGAAACACTTTTGTTGTCTCTGTGTTGGTATTTAAAATGTCAAGGTGGAGTCCAATAAAGGTATTAGCAATGAAGGGCTGCACACTTAACTCTTGCTCATCTCATTTCTCTAAAGTGTAGAACAAAGGATGCTGAACATATTTACAACACAGCCCACTTACTGAATTGCTGAATAACTCTCAAACCAGCACTTGAAAATGCATATAATTCCTCTGAGGCAGCACTTCAGTGTACAAATTCAGCAGCAGGAGGTCTGGTGAGTCCAGTCTGACCTCAGCCCTTGAAGTCCAAGAGACACGAAGTCTAAGGCATACAAATTACAGATCAAAGTAGAACTGTGAGGCTTCAAGGCTTTTCTTGTTTCAATATTGACACAGAGAAACAGATGGATGTTGGAGGATGTTTGGTTTGTATCTCTTCAGATTACTTTTCAAGCTATAAATTAGAACTTGCAAGGGGAACAAGTTTTCTGCAAAACAATTTGAGGCTACTGTGTTTCAGAAAGCAGAGAGGAACAGGAAAGGGCAATGGTCTCACTTTCTCTGTCTACACACAACCAAATGCTGTATGGATTCCTGGTCAGAGAAGGGCAGACCAGAAAACCTCCAAATCCCAGAACAGTCTTGTGGAAGGAACCCTCTTGTTTTTCACTCTGAACTTTATCTCCCAACAACTAAAATTTCATTCCAGATTTTAATCTTCTTGCTAATTCTTTCTAGCAGTAGTGTAAAGAAAAGGCTGGTAGGGAACAAGAGAGGGAACCTGAAGGTATCTGGGACCGTCTCCTGTCATGAAAACACTGGAACTGTCCTCTATTTCCTATCCCCCAACTTCTTCCTAAGAGTCCTCTCTTCCATCCACTGTTCCTAGTTTCTCAGCTCTTAACAAATGATCCAGGACGCTGTATCTTTCTTCCCCATAGATGACTCCTTACCATTGAGTGGTTTAGAATGACTCTAGAAAAACTCCTCTGAAATTATTGTGTCTTAAAAGCACCAGACCTCTGGATCCCTGCCATATAGCAAAGACTACCACACCATCACTCCTCCAAACACCCATCCTACTATTATTTCCAGGGCTGAAAATGCCTCACACTGTCATAACTCCCCTTTTTTTTTTTCTTTCAGCAGTCCCTGTGTCCTTTCCAATTTCTTCCTGGTTTCTCACTCCAGGCCTAGGGTTATTCACAGCCTTACATAAGCCACCTAAAATTTAAGTACAATCCTGATCCTTCTATTTCAAATAACATGCTCAAGGAGCCAGGTGTAATTTCTTATGTTTCCTTCAAATTCAGCCTGTCACTCCACTGAATCCCCCAATCAAAGTTGCTGTGGATGCTTAATTCATCTTTCACCTTCTGAATTTGGTTCAAAATCCTCTAAAGCCTATTCAGAAGTTGTTCACTAAAACCCTATTCTCACCCAACTGCTCACCTAGAATTAAAGTTGTTAACCTTCGCTGTCCCAGGGAATTAAAAACATACAGATACAAAAACCTGGTAAGGTAGGACCCCATAAAAGGGAAGGGACTATAAAGAACACATCAGAAAAAAAGACCTACAATGGCCCTATTTTGTCTGCGTAGTCACTAGGGAAGAAATTAGATGGAGTAAGGTGCACAGGCTCAAAGTGTAGGGATTTCTCTTCTCTTTTAGTAACATGGGAAACAGGGTCTAGGCAATCACAGCTGAGAGAAGTCTCTCACTTTGTATCTGACCTATTAATTTTGTCTCCATCTCAGGTTGCCTGCTGCACTATCTGCAACTCACAGACTGGGCAGCTTTTTCTTTTGCCCTGTTCAAACTGCCAATTACCTGCACACAAGCTGTGGACTCCAGCAGGGAGAGGGGCCAGGATGTTGTACGTATATGAAAAAAAATGTACTCCTCGCTATGCCAGGCACTCTTGGCATGCAATGCAGCAAACAAACCCCTGCAGCCTTCCTACCTGTGACCTGCTGGGCAGGAACAGGTGATAGTGAGGTCTGACCCAGGGCAGACTGTCTCACACTGGAATAGACAGAAGATGGTAGATGGAAGATAGTGTGAAGTTTTTCACAAAACTTACAGTGATTTCAAGCCACAAATACTACTGACTTTCAAACAACCCTGCAGCTTTACAAGATCAGAGAGCGCTTTCCAGCTGCTTGCATCAGGAGAAAATGTTAAGTACCTACTATTTTTCTACACATGCTCTATTGTCATAGTGGGAGTCCACACTGTGGGGCTGAAAGCCTGCTCCAGCCCACTCCAGCCACATTTGCCAGCAGACCAGCCCAGGGACCACAGTCTCAGGTGCATGACACAGAGCACTGCCTCAGTGCCAGGAGGTACCATGACCATTTCCAGCTCAATTTGTCACTGTGTGCCAAGTAACGTTGGATAGGTACCTACTGTGGAAGTGTGTGGAATAACCTATTGTGCAAGTGAGGAGAAATGGGGAAGTCAAGAGTCTTGAACTGATGGCAACTTCTTTCATGAAAGCCAGCACTGTCAGAAGATGATCTTTCACCCTCCACTTCTCATTCAGGTCCAATTTAAATAGGCCCCTACATGCAACGATTCTGGATTAAAACTCCATTTTCTTACACATCTCAGTAAGATTAAATGTACAAAAGCTTTAATTTCAGTTTTTATGTATAACTACTTCAGAAGAGCCACTGTGCTTTAAATCTGTATCGGCCAAATCTACAGTAACTTCCATACAGAGAAGACCCCCATGGCCAAGGACCTTTTAAATCTTCATTGTCTTTCAGCAACAATAGAAATCTGGAAATAAAGGTAGGTTGAAGAGTCCGGATATGTTGTACATGGGGCAATTTGGTACTGCGTATTCATTGGGTCAATCTTATTTTAAATGGGAAGTAGATGATATTGAAAATATTTTTCTTCATCTGTAAGCTTAGTTCCCGTTGATTTAATATTTTTTTAGAAACATGTTATTGGCACAGAGTTATGTAGGCTCCTCAGACAAGCCCATGCAGTACCACATGTGTGGTAATGCCAAGGTGGTAGCACCTTGAACTAACAAAGACTTCAACAGTCTCTTTTGGAAGGAGCTTTGGTTTTTTAAACTTTATTACAATTGCAATGCAAATAAAAATCTCAAAATGCCATTGACTTTATTCCAGTGTAATTGCAGGCAACATTTATGTTTTTCTGAAGACTATCTCCATAGAACTGACAAGTCTTTCCATCAAAAGCTCTGCTAAAATCACATCACAATGTTACTAGAGAATTGCTTTAAAATTACTGAGATAATGTCACAGGTGTATTCATCAACATGACAAAATTTCTTTTAAAGTTGTCATAAAGTTTCTTTTTTAGAAATTGAAAAATAACACCTGCCAAATACATCTTAGAATCATAGAATCACAGAATGTATTGGGTTGGAAGGGACTTCTGAAAGTCATCTAGTCCCAGCCACCTGCAATAAGCAGGGACATCTCCAGCTAGGTCAAGCTGCTCAGAGCCTTATCAAGCCTGATCTTGAATGTCTCAAGGGATGGAGCCTCCATCACCTGTCTGGGCAACCTATTCCAATGATCTATTACCCTCATATTAAAGAAGTTTCTCCTAACATCTAACTTAAATCTATCCTTTTCTAGCTTAAAGCCATCACCCCTTGTTCCGTAACTACAAACCCTTGCGAACAATCCCTCCCCTGCATTCTTATAGTCCCCTTTCAGATACTGGAAGGTCACTATAAGGTCCCCTCGGAGCCTTCTCTTCTCCAGGTAGAACAACCCCAACTCTCTCAGCCTGTCTTCATAGGGGAGGTGCTCCAGCCCTCTAATAATTTTTGTGGCTCTCCTCTGGACATAGGAGAGTGTCTTCAACAGGTCCATGTCCTTCTTGTGCTGGGGGCTCCAGAGCTGGACACAGGACTCCAGGTGAGGTCTAACCAGAGCAGAGTAGAGCAGCAGGATCACCTCTCTCCATCTGCTGGCCATGCTGCTTTTGATGCAGCCCAGAATTCTTGCTTCAGCAGAATATCACTACTCAAAGCAATATTAATGTACACCCTTTTAGAAGATCTGGTAGGCATTAGCTGGACATTCTTAAACTATTTCATATGTAGTATTTTGAACAGACAATAATAAGATGTGCTTCTGTGATCTGAATTTGATTTTCAACACTCTAACATAACTTTAATGGATGACCATGTTGGCCCAGTTAAAAACTTACTTTGATTAAGGAAGAGAGGTTTTAAAATGCAATAACTATTCCCTTTGAAATGCATTTGACTTTCAACATAATTAACTTTGAAACTACGTTCTCATGTGGAATTATTCAGGAATAGCTAATTACTTGTGTTATCAAGCTCTGATGAAGTTTCAGAGCTGCCATAGGATGCAGGAAGCATTATCACCCTTGCACAGGTGGTGAATTTGAAGCAAAGTGCCAAGGGAAAATAAAGTCATTGACAGAACTCGAATTAGACCTCCAGATTTTCTAGCACACACACTGCTGATCAGCTAGCCCACTTCTCTCCCTTACAGGTGTAGAGTCTTCCACAAGTGCTGAAACAAACAACAAAATCATGTGATTGAACTTAAAATATTTGCTATCTGTAGAAAATTGTCCTGTGATTATATAAAAATAAATCCTACCAAATTTATTTGTTAGTTATTTGTAACTAAAAAGGTGTTTCTATGTGAAATAATTGTTCCTTATAAGGAGAAGATTCAACAAAGCATAAAGATTCTGATTTGGATATGCATTCCACCTATGTGCATTTCTGAGACAACAAACTGATAACGGCTGTTTACATATACAGCTACATACTCTTACTACTTAAAAAAGTAATAATCGTGCCACAATCATGCTGTAGGGTGAATAGCTTCTCACCTGTGCTTGTTCCCTTAAAATAATATTTCATGTTTCCTTTTTGTTACCCTGATCTACATACAGAGAATATTCATAAAAAATTAGATAGTGTATTGCAAATACTTTCCACCTAGCAGGCTGTAGTAGTATATTAAATAAAGGGAAACACGTTTATACAACTATTGGTTAACTTAGGTCAGTGAATATTGGAATGAACTAAGAGATTTACTTTAAAAAAAATAACTTTAGTAAAACAAAACATCATTACATACTAACGGCTCACTAGGATTAACAATTTAATATCCATATTCTTCTCATAATGGAACCAAACCTTAATCCAAAATTCAAAAAATTACCGGAAGTTTCTTAAAGTCATTGCTATTAAAATTGTTCTGCTTTTAGTTACAATTAAATATAGATGTGGGTGTCCTCTTTCTTCAGATGGTGACTATTGAGTGTACTTGAGCAAGATCAACAACTCCATCACAGTGCAACAGCAGTTGCCTTGGCACCATGCAGAACTCCAGCTGCTAAACCTCAAATTCCTTAGAACAGTGAATCACAAATACAATTTGCATAATAAAATCCTTTTGTTTTCCTTGAGTTTTCTTGTATCATTAGGTGATTCGATGAGTGAATAAGGAGTCAAAAATCTGGCCTTGAGAAAAGAAACCTCATTAAGGCTTATTTGTCCTTTCTGAAAAGAGAATGGATGTGAAAATATAGATGAAGCATCTCTGTCAAATGTCGAGCAGCAGCACACACACACACAAAAAAAACCCCATTGTTCCCTATCTGCATGAACTGCAAAATATTCACCCGTATTGTGGAAAGGAAACCTTTGCAGCTTATTCTGCAGAAGAGATGGTGCTCATTCTTGGCTTGAAATTGTATTATTACATGAATGGCAAATAATGTTAAAACATGTGACTGGAGTCACTGAGGCTATAATTATACCTTGTTTCCTTGGGGAACTGAAGAGTTGAAAGTACTCTTTGGCACCAGCTATTAGTGGTCTAACCTTCCACCTCTGAACAGATGAATTCACGTCATGCTAAGAGTAGTTTTTGTCCCTGTGCCCAAGGATACAGTTTGGCATGCATATTTATAACACTTGTTTAGAGCAGGACAAAGCATGAAAGCTTTGCCCTGAGCAAATCAATGGCATCTCTCCTTTCGGCTTTCACTGGCCAGGCTTTTCCCTAAGGCTGAGAATATAAAAGTGTCACAAGATATCTGCCCAAACTTTAGCGTCTTCTTTGACTCTATCACATCTTGGCAACATTTCCATTTTTCTTGGCCAGGTCTCCAAAATTCCGGTAAAGAGAGGACAAAAAAACAATAACAAAATTTTGTCCCGTCTCTTCACTATTTCAGGATACTGTTTTAAGCTGCATCTAATTTAGTCTGTTCTTTCTTGTACCACTCAGAATAGTCCCTTTGGGACACTATACTGGCTCAAGAGCCCAGAACGTTTTGGGCTCCTTTTCTTTCTGTCCTGGCAAGTCCTCTACACCAAAGGGCCAGCAGTAAGTGACCTACATCCAGTAACACCATTGTTATGCTTACCTAATGAGAGAGAATATCAGTACAGGAACACAGAAATGGCTATACAAGATACATGGTCCTCCTACCAGGACCATATTTTACCTTTCATAGTTGGTTTTACAGAAGACAATAAAAGGATACAGTAGAAGCATTGTCAAATAGTTGTAGAATTCATTCTCCTCGTTAGACCTCAACCTAGTTGTTGGCCCATAGCTGTTGTCTTCAAATGGAAGAAAGTTTGAACATCTTTACACTTAATCACATTCCATCTTATTTATCTGTTATTGAAGGTAAATAATCATTACCTTTAAAATTCTCCCACATACACACAAGACTACGCATCTCTTGTCATAGCCAGTCTAAACTATGCTAAAGTTTTGTGTTATGCAGAAACCCTTGAGCTCAGCCTGCTCAGACCTATATGGTAACATGGCAAAGCCCAACGTCATGCTGAGATACTGGGTCACTTCTAGAAACAGTGCAATTGCACTGGTATCATACTACATCTTAGCTAGTAAGCCCTACTCCTCAGCTTGGACAAAGCACAGCTTCACAGAACTTCTGCCACAAACAGTGATTCATGCTATTTATGTGTCTCCATAAATAGTTGTTATTTTTCTTTTAAAAATTGTTGTAACTTTTGAAGATTTTGATCTTGAGCCACCAACATATGTTGGTGGTTTGTTTGTTTTTTTAATTAAGCTCCTCCATTAACTGAAATCTTTTATAACATATTTTCTGCTTGTGTCACTTGCTGTTCTTTAGATGTTGAACTTTATTATGGTGTTCAGTTACTGCTGTGACTTGAATGAGCTTTCTGGTGAGTTACCTCAGACTAAGCAAGAATAGCCTCTGTTGCCATTCTCTTCAACCATCTTTTCTAAGGAACAATCACTTAAGGTGTCAAGAAATAGTTTTCACAGACACTGTACATTTGTACATGGTACAGGTGGGGAGCTGAAGTTCCTTGTTATCAGTCTTGGTAGATTTTTGTGCCTCTCTGATCGCATTTACTATTGAGCACTCAATTCTTTCCATCCCTGCTCCTCCCTGCTTTTTTACTTTTTTTTTTTTTGTTGTTCCACAGGCTGGTAATAAAAACTTATCAACAGACACTATTACAGCCAGTGATTTCTTGTCATACAGATAAAACATTGATAAGATAAGGGAAATAAAAAGGAGAAAAAAATTATTGAGGAAAGAGATTTACATGACTCAAATAAATTAGTTGTGTAATTAGATCTGTGTATCAGGAACACTATCGGAGCATTAGGTACCAAACAGGTAGCAGTTAGAGCTGAGCAGATTTTCATTTGTGCTCTCTCAGAGCTTACATGCTCTTTGGACTAGGACATAGATGGAGAGGACTAGAGCAGGGCAGAGAGGTTTGGCAACATAGCCTTGGCCAGGAACATTTATTCTTATTCTTATTCTTATTCTTATTCTTATTCTTATTCTTATTCTTATTCTTATTCTTATTCCTATGATGTTTCTATCCATGAATAGATCCCAAAGAAGGACAGCAAGAAATTGAGTATTTTTTTTTAAAGACTGTGGTACATTTTTCTAATTAAAGAGAAAGGAAACATTTCTCAAGAAATTGTACAAAATAGGTCACAGCCAGCTACCAACCTGTGAAATTCTAAGGTCTCATTTCAAATCAGCCAAGTTTAAAAGCTAATTTTATGTCCAACTATATGTGAAAAAAAAAATTTACTTAGATTTTATCTAAAAAAAATTATAAAAATATTGCAGATCATTACTAATTGATCATTCCAGAGAACAGAGTGTGGGAAAATGTATTAAGAAGCTTCTGTGGGAGAAATTCTGTTCTTATTTATACACGGCTGATGCCATTTATCCAGGAAGAATTGTATTTAAGGCTTTAAGAAATAAGCAGAATTGTAAGTGGATATGTATGAAACTGCAGGAGTGACTGATCTACAGATGGCAGTGAGTTTTCTCTGCTTGAAGAATTTTGCATGCCAAACTGAGTACCCTTTCTGGAAAACTGAGAGTCTGTTATTTGCTTACTTCCACAAGCATTACTTCTATTCAACTTGTTCTTAAAGAGCTGTCAGTGTTTTTATTTTTTTCTTTTTCCATGGGAAACTACAAGGATTCCTCTTCAGAACTTCTCTTCGTCTTAAAAGCAGATTTGTGTTGCCAGGCACACATCATGCTCTGAGCTTGGTTACTTTCCCTGAAGGATTTGGATCTATGGTCTACAAGTACTAATGACTGACAGAAGGGAAATCCTCTGCTTTTTGTAGATTCTCCTGTCCCTCTACAAAGCCGATACTATTTTCAGAGTCAATGAAAGGTGCAGTGCTGTGTGATCTCAATTCATCTTCATCACAGTATGCAGTCAGTGACAAGATAAAGATATATTCTTGAAAATGGAGCAGAATTTCAGAGGGAAAACTCTACCCTTGTTGAGCATGCAGCCAGTGTGATTTGTAATAAAGAACACAACAGCACTCTTTCCTTGCATAAATAATTTAAATGCAGTAAGTACTGCAGCAGTCACACAGAATATAAATTGCTAATTCCAGAGACTAAATCCCCTGATTTCAATATCAAACCATTAAAAGGTTATATTTGCCAGACCACAGGCAGTGCTTACGTGGCAGAACTCAGAGAAACTAATAGCCCTTCTTACTTTTTGTAATTACCTTCAAATGGTAATTACAGAAAGTAGAAACCCAACCCCACTTTAAGTCTTTAGCTATAAATGTTCGTTTTTCTCACAAATAAGTAAAGTGGAACTGTTTTAAAAGAACACTTTTTAAGTGCTTGTACAATTAGATCCATTTTGCATATGCGTTGTGAAATGTCCCTCCATACTCTGCCAAAACCATTCATTTCAGCAGGCAGGTCACTGTAGTTTACATGGGTCCACTTCCCCTGGAGAGACAGTCCTGTCTGCTCACAAGAACTGCAGATCATTTGCCCTCACATGCATCTGACATAGTAAGAAAAGTCAGGACATGGAAACAAAACAAAACAAAACAAAACACTAAACTATTGGGTACTAGAAGTGTCATGAAAATAAAATATAAACATCTGGAAGTCCTGTGCTGTGGATAATTCAAAATACATTAATCACTCCTGAAAATTTCAGACACCAATGGAAGTGCCATCCCTGTTTCTTTTATCATGTTTAGTAGCTTTTGATTATTTCTTTTATGATCACTTCCTTTTAAAACAAGACTGCTGAAAGCACATTGTGCCTGTCTGCTCCAATATTTATCTGCTTATTCCCAAGTGAGAGCTGCCATGTAATTTTCAGTCACGTTCAGCAGAACAGGCTTGATTTGCTCCACTGCTCACCAACCAAAGTACATTCCTTTTTTTTTCTAATGCCAGTTATGAAAACTCATAATGTGTCGCCAAGATATCGTTCCACTATCAACCACTTACATCCCAAAGGGCCCTCTTTGAAAAAGACTTCTCATCTAATGATTGTTCTTACCTATACTGGAAACAGCCTATAAGGAACAAGAACAAAAATTTCCAGCTTTAAACAATGTTACTTACCCTTGAAAACTACTTTTTTCTAAGACTCCAGAAAGAATGTTTTTGTCATTCAAACACATGAGAATTGTGAGAAAGACTTTTCTTGGATGTAATTAAACCTAGAATACTCCTGAAGAGAGTTTAGAAAGGACCAATAGTTGCTGACGTTCACAGACATCATGGCCTTGATTGCTTTCCTTTTGAAAAAAGACAACAGTTCTATCTAATCAAAACTCATCTAAAAATTGGGTTTGTCATTTGGGTTAGGTTTGGTTTGGGTTTTTTTTTTTTTTTTTTCCCTTAAAGAACTGTCATGGTTACAGGGGCTGGAACCAGTGTATCCTTATGTGGGTAGAACCAAAACTGTGTATTCTATACTCTCTATGTCAGTGCTCATGGGCTGTTAAGAAAATCATGGGTAGCAGCTGCCCAGGACAGACCTCACACCCCAGGCTATAACAGATAAGGAAAGAGGTTCAAGGTCAGAGGAGATGTTAACACCTTCCCACCCAGCAGGAGGAGTCCTCCCTGTTAATGGGCCCATCCATGCCTTGCCCCATGACTCATACAGAGCTCCCCCCAGGAGCTATTTCTGTTTAATGGACCATCAAGGACCCACTGCATGACTCATAGACTGATATCAACCCATTGTGAGATGCTCCACCCAGGGGGAGGAGCCAAGTGCTCCCACCTGGATATAAACTGGGGTTCAGGACAGCACAGGAGGGCTTACCCACTGGATTTCCAGAGGACAAGAGCTACCAGATCTTTTTCTACTGGACCACTGTTTCATCTGGACTGCTACCACCACCCTAACTACAGAGTATCAGGTTGTATTCTGGCTCTGTCTGTGGTTTTCCTTTGTATTATTGTTTTGTTTTGTTTTGTTTTTTCTTATTAAATTGTATTTCTGACTTGGAGTCTCTCACTGATTTGTTTTTCAAACCATTACAAGAATCTTATTTTTATTATTAGGAAAACCCAAACATTTTTGCATGTCTTTCTTTACTTGACACTTCGTCTTGTGAAGTGGGTTGCAGCAGTGACACAGATTTGAGGAATCGTGAGCACTAGCTAGTGATAATGTTCTCAGTTAAGAAACAGCTTCTCCACAATGCTCTATGGAAAATATAAATAGCTATAGCAAAACAACATATTACATAGGAAGACATATTCTTTACCAGTTTAAGCAGTTTAATATGTTTACATAGTGTCTCCATTTTACAACTTATTACACAAACTCCCCTTTCCCTGATCAGGGAAGTATTTTTTGGACCATACAAAATGATAAAATTCTTTTCCATCAGGCAAATTAAGTCATCAAAAATAGAACTGTCCCTAATACATCTATATGACATTCCAGGGAAAACCTGAAAGAAGCAGCTGTTCTTCACACTAAGTGAGGGAAGACTGTTTACACTGGAATAAGTCATCTTTACAAAATGACAAACATTCCTTTATCACTTTAGCTCTTGCATCCGAAAGTTAGCAATGTATGCAAACCTCTACCCCAAATATATTTGGTCACTTTACAGCTGTACAAAAATTTTATACTTTTTTATATCTTTCTGTCTGGAAACCAGCTAAAGATAAGAAGGAAAAAGGTCATTTGCAGAAAAAAAACCCAAACCAAATCAGAAAAAGCCACTGTGTTAAAAAACAGGTTCTGTTATATCCATTTGCACTGACTGTTCCATTTATGCATGTCTAGAGCCTACACTGCACGTCTTTTTATCTGTTTTAGTTACTAATCCATGGTTTATGACTACATTAAAAACTATTACTCTTGCAATTTAAAACATGTGAAGCTGGTATTTAGCCCTATGATGGGAATTCCACAGTTACTCCAAAGCTATATTCACCTTATTTTTGTGTTTTTCTTTCACTTATCATTTTTCTTATTTTTGTAATGAGACGTGTAAAGTAAACAGAATAACAATTTCTGTGCCGTCATACTCAGGACAATTGCAAATGCTCATTCATGTGTACAAAATGCTCAGAAAATGAGATCTACATTCATATATAGTCATTTGCTGGCTTACAGCTAAAATTCAGTCTGTCAGTTTTACTGCCTGTTAATAGGAAAAGATAATAGAAGCAAAACGGGAAAAAAGATATTGTCTGCCCTTGACAGATGTTTTAGCACATTTTAAAAATCTGAATTGATATTTTTTTTCATTTACTTTAAGTAATGAAAACAGCTGAAAGATTAACACTGAAAATTTTTATACAGTAGGTATAAGACAGTTTTGACTGTCTCCAAAACCCTCAAAAAAAGCCAAATTCTTAGGTGAAAGAACATCTAGAAACTGAGTGACTGGAGGAGAGAGGTAAATAAAAGTGGGATCCTATTGCAGTAGATTCTGTATCCAGAATTCATTTACATGGGCATATGAGAAGCTAAGAAAGTGAAGATGATGGACAAGGGGGGAAAAAAAAGCATAAGAACATAATTCAAAATGGCGATGTCATATGAAACACGATTTGGAAGAAGCAATGATTAAAGCATGGATAATTATGGACTCCATTTGCTTGTTTCCAGAAAAAAAAAAAAAAAAGCTACAGAAAATCCCAACATCATGGCTTATATAGAACACAAAATATAGTCACCTATTTTAAATTGTTAGAAATTAAAGGAATTCCAAAAATTTACATTTTCATCCCTCCTGTTGGTGCTATTTTTTGACACCTATTTGCTTTAGGGAAGCTCATTTCCACTCTGGTTTTGCCAACTAGGTAATAAATTTCTTGGAAGTAGCTTGCATGCTTCCATCAGTTTTGGAAACCCATGTCTATTAATCTCAAGACATGGAAACACACTGAACAAAAAGTTTGAGATTCTAAAACTGCTGTGGGTACTTGAAGGGATATTTTCAGTGGAATAGTTAAGGAATCTCAGAGGTGCCCTCACTAATCTCTTGTTCAATGTTTCAGCAATATAAAATGAGTCTCTAGCATGAGGTTAAGAAATCCAGCACCTACAGTCGTGACTCAGCTACACAAGCACATACTCTGTTAAAGCTTGGCATTTCCTGTTTTCACCTCACAGTTGACTGAACTGATTTCAGTTGTGTTTTTCTGAATCTGATAGGAATATTAAGAAGGAACAACTTCTTTCATCCTTTCTTCTTTAAAAAAAAAACAAAAACAAAAAAAAAAAAAAAAAAAAAAAAAAAAAAAAAAAAAAAAAAAAAAAAAAAAAAAAACCAAAAAACAACAACGACAACAAAATCCAAACCTTACAAGCACTATTATGGACTCATAGTAAAAATATTTCGAGGGCATTATGAATATATCAGCCTGTAGCTGACATGAAGGATTAGGAAAGAAACTTTACTACTAGTGGCCAACTATAGGGACACCTGAAATAACCTAATACCTGACTATTACTATTAGCATAGTATAACTTTCTTGCTTTAAACTTAAGATTTACTTAAGCTTAGAGCAGAGAAATTATTAAACATTATTAGCATGTTGTGTGAAGAGCATTAAACCCTAGATGTGTCCTGGCTGGATGCAAATTTTCAAAGCTGCTTATACTAGATTTTTGCACACAAAAGTGCAGGTTAAACTTTGATACCAGGTCACATTTTCATAGAACTAACCAGAGGTTATTCTGGCCAGTTTCTCATCCAGAATACAGTGGAATAGACAGACAATACCACTCTGATATGAAAGCTGGTTTGTTAAAAAAAAAAAAAAATAAAATAAAGTGCATCAGAGGGAGTTTACCCTATATTTGCATTTCAAGTTGTGCATGTTCGATCCTGTGTTAGTTGTCCCAAATCTGGGTTTTACCATACTGACAAATCAGGGATTTAGAGGTTGCTTCAAACTTAGCCTCACTCCCACACAAGAGATTGTCATCGAGGAGTGATGTGCAGGAGGAACACTCAATTCTCCCTCAGCTACTGTTATGCGTGTACTAAATGGAAAACAGGGCATAACTCTTTTTTGAATGTGAAACTTCTCAAGCCTACATATCTCAAGATACATTTTCTGAAAAAGACTATTGTGATATCCTAGACGTGCCTTTAAACACTGCAGAACTAACGGATAGCATAAATACTGGTAACAACGTCATAATCGAGCTTCTACTTTTTTTGAATGACAAAGTGGCTCAAAAGCAACATCACAGTGTCTACTGCCAAATTCCTTTGGTGAAAACTCTTTCCAGGTAGGGCATGCTGCTTTTAAAAAGTGATACATTAGGCATCTTTTTGGGATAGATAAGTCTGTTTGCTTTCATAAATTCGTATCTTGACTAACTTCAGTCACATTTCAAGTGTTAAAGTTGCTCCAGCAATGGATTCCTAGAATGTTTCAAGTGATTTGATCATGGTTTGAAGCAGAACATTATCATCTTCAATGAACTCAAAAATAGTTATATAGCTCTCAGCACCCAGGGAGCTAGTGTGCTTGAAAGCATGTTTACAACTTCTCTGAGGCCTTAATAATATCAGTAGAGGCAGGTTCAGAAACCTTTCAGGAAAACTGGAGTCTTCTTAATTTGCTTCCTAGCACTGCTAGTTCCAGCTGGAGTCTCCAAAAATGAAGTTCATTATTAAGAAGATCCTTAAATAGCATAACAATCAGGGTAAATTTCACACTAATTAATCACCTTCTTAAGCAGAAAAAGCAAATACCATGACTGTATTAACTCTGATTTCCTGAGAAAACACCATAGATTATGAAGATCAACACCCACATCTCATAGTTTGCTGAACAAAAAAGAAATATACATTCACAAGAAATACAGTATGAGGCACAAGGAAGTTACTTGTTTACACCTCTGATAACTGTGGTGAATCAGGTAATAGACAAAAAGGGAGAAATGCAAACAAGATTTTGTTTTTCATATAAAACTCTGAAATCATCTCTGCTTGGAAGATTATGAGACTGGAGTTGTGTATGACATGTAAAATAAGAGATCACAGGGGTTCCGAAGAAGTTTAACCAAGTAAATACACACACAACAATAATCAAGGAAACATAGGTTGCTCCATGCATTTCACAGAAGAATAAATGGAAAATGCTCTCAGCATAATCTGGTCTCCAAAGCGATTTAAGTAACCTGTGAAGGATGACTTGGCAGCAACAAGGTCCAGCAGTTGTCATAGCAAAGATATGGTTCTGATGTCCATTTAATGCATCCCTTTATATCATTCTGGAACATGAACCATTCCTTTCCAGACTGTCAATAGAAACAAAGGAGTGCTAGGAAATGATAATTAACTTGTACTCTGTAGAAGAGCCACAACAGCAAAATTCTGGCAACTGATAGAAGAACTGAAAAACAGAATGTTTCACTGAAGCAGCACACTAGTTGCTCATCAGTCTTCAATTTGGTCACAAAGACATTTCTTTCACTTTTCTGTTTTCCAAAACAAAAGTTTCTCACTGGAAGCACATACCACATACCAAAAATAGGAATCAGAGATCCCTATATGGTATATAAAATGGTGATTATGCCACTACTTTGAGTAATGGAGAAGCCTACAGCAGATTTTTATCCTTCCACAAAGTTCATGGAGAATGTTTTCTTTGTCTAACATTGAACTGTACAAAAATTCCCCATTTAATTCATGGAAAAAGGGTTTGGGTGTTGATGTCTACATCAGTTTCTATATGACAAATTGTGGCAGATCAATATGATCTGTTACATTTCACATCAATAATAATAAAAATCTGAATCCTGATATAAGAACTTTGTGTCACATTCAGTAGACCAAACTGACAGTAGATGCTTATCACATCATTGCTTTGACAGAAATATAGATGTTTGTGCATATGAGCATATACTTCATCTCCTGCACCTGTTGTGGTTTAAAAATAATAGGAAATAGGTGATGAATGCAATGCAGAATTTGAATTCTCACCAGAGTTTCTAGCAATATTCACACTTATGTTATCAAGCTTCAAATACTTTCAATGTCATACAAACCCACAAATAAATCTTGGTGACTTAGACTCTTTCTTAAATGAGACCAACAGGAATAACATCTCCTCCCTGCAAATAAAATCCATTGTGGAATATACTAGCTCAGTTAAAGGGCAGGAAAAATGCCAGCAGAAAGACAGAGGGAGAGAAGGGGTGGGAGGATGATCAAGGTATGAGTGACCAGAACTTCCCAGTCTCTACATTTTTTTCAAGAGTTTGCATGGAATAATAATTTCTTGCACCCAGCATAGAAGCAATAAAATTAAGATGAATAAACTAAAAGTATGTCAGAGATGATGTGATGAAGCAGTACTTTTTAGTATTTAAGCAGTATTGTTAGTATTTTTATTTATTAGGCTCAGGTAAATATAACCCTAGAAGCCTTCCAGTAAAGAAAATTGGAGAGTACTGGTGTCACTTCTAGTATCACAATATTGACTATGTTAACACTAATTCCTGCAATACAAATAAAGCAGCGCATATTACACAAATTAAAGCAGTCTGGGTCCTGAATAGTATCCCTCAGGCCAATGCAATGATAAAGTAACCAGCAGACAAGATATTATCAGCACACAGCACTGTAAAAGCACCTATATTAGTAAAGAAAAACTGCTGTATCTTAGTGCCTCAAATCTTCTCCTTGGCCAAGACTATCAGGTCAGAGCAGGAGGGTTTATGGCTGTGTTGTCTACACAGGCTGCTTCATGCTAGGCTGGTTTCCACTGAATCAAAATTTTCCCCCTAACTGGTAAATTCTCACAAACAAATATATGTTTCAGTACTTTGACTTTACTTGTAGCTCTTTTATCATAGCAGAGAGGATTGACTGAAGAATTCCAGTCAAATGCCTGTCTGCTTTCTATGCTAGAGGAGTCACAGTTATTTACTCAGCACTTTTGTGGCAAGCTTGTAAAATCAGTCAGGAAAGATGATCAGCGTGCAGCTGAACATGGCCAATGTCAGCTTAGTGGTATGGAAGAACATCCCCCCTTCCCTTCTGGTGTGTGATACACACACATGGGATTATTTTTACTATCCTTGCTCTCTTTTGGCTTGCCTAACATGGTTTGTAGTGCCATCTTCTCTAAATATATTTAATCCTCATGTTGGAAGTTATTTCTTCTAAAAATAAACTAAAAATTATTTTCCTATTATTGTTACAGACTTCACCAGTACAACCCTAGGGCTGTAAAAGACAAAGTTATTTGCAGGACTTACGAAACTGTAGCGTCTGAATCCAGCTTTTTCTCTCCCATACTTTTCCTGGGTCATTTATCTTCTCAACCTCCTGCTATTGTTAAATCTTCTAAGATTAACCTGAACTTGTGCTGTTTGTTGATATTTTTAATGTCCTTTTCATTGTTATTTCCATTAAGCTCTATTTCTTTTTTTTTTTTTTATTTTCCACTCTCCACGCTTTTCTCCCTCTCTTCCTAACCCACCCACCACTCTCTCTCTTCTCCCTCACTTAATTTTTTTTCAGGTAGAAGAAAGTATAAAAAATGCAGTGTATGAATTATATCTTTAGAATCCCCGCAGGGGCCTTCAAAGTACAAACAAATGTTATTTTCTGCTCTCTGCAAATAAACTTTCCATAGTGGAAATAGATCATTTATTTTCCCAGAGAAGTATTGATTTAAGCTGAAATAAGTTACAACAGTATTGGAAAAAAAGAAATACCATCTGGCTGCACTAACAGATATATTCCTTGCCCAGCTGAAAGTTCACAAAAGTATTTTTGACTCTTTCTCATCCACAGTATTTTGTGACCCGTGAAGCAAAGTAATTTTAAAATAAATGACAGATTATAGTCTCCTATCAAAGTTCTCCTTTCTGCCTTGCTACATCCCATTTTTTGGACAGAGAAAAAAATGTTTCACTCTAGTAATACCACACTGAAAGCTCTGAGTTAGATGTTTAGTCCAGCATAGTTCTGCTTAGACCTGGACTGTTGCCAGAATTTGATTTCTTATAAGAGCAAGAGAAGATTTCAGAAATTCCTGATCTGGACTAAAACTCTTTTTTCCCCCAGCTATAAGTAGTGAGAGACTGCCTATTATGAAATCCAGGCTCCGGTCCTTTGTCTTAATTCAGCAACCCTAATAAGTTTGTTTGAATTGTCCCCCTTTCCATAAATAATTAAATCTTCTTTGAACTATAAAGAGTAAAACTAAAGCAATGGGTTTAATCTAGGTCTCCCACATCCTGCCTAACCACTGGACTATTCAGGAATTTTCCTTGACAAGAAACTCCAGACCTTTTTTTTTTCTTCAAACATGCCATTCCAATACAAATGTTAGTCTTGACAAATTATCATTTTTTCAGGGAAAGCATTTGCTCAAGAATTCCTGACAAGGTTTTCCCAGAAAGGTAAACTTACTTCAATATCCATTATTTACTTTTTTTCAGCCCTACGTGCTGTCTCAACCTACAATGTGGGACCAGTGACAGCCTGCAGGATCAGAAACCTTCAGTGATCCCAGTCTGAGAACATCTGCCTTAGTGCCTCATGGGGAAGACTCAGGGCTGTAAACAAATAACATATTGGTTGGGATATAGCAAGACTTTTTATTGTACCCAAGAAGTAATGCATTTTTGTCTGGAAGTTTGCTAGCTTTTCATTTTCACTGTTAGTTTTAAAACAAACATAGGATCATTTACTCTTGAAATACCACTCTGAAGTGAAAATTGGTTCTAAAGCAAACCTCAGAGCAAATCCTTTTTAAATTGACAAAATGAAGCGTTGTTATTTGTTCAGGTTTGTTTGTTTGTACTAACATTATTCATCAGATTAAGCATAAATTCTCATTTTTTTTCCTTTGACCAACATCTGCTTAGTAATTCACAAAACTAGCAGAGTACCTGCTCATGGGTAAACACAACAGCTGTTGGATTTATACTTTCTGTCAGAAAACATTATGCAAATCTGTTGATGATACTAAAATATCCTAGACACTTGAAGGAATAGTGTGGATAATTTCTCTTGCTATTGCAAGAAAAAAGCATTCATCTAAAACGTGACAAGGCTGTAGCTTTTAAATTTTCTTAAAGCTGGACCACCTTCCACTGCACCATTGAGGGCCTGGCATTGATAGTCAAGCATTGTTCCTCTAAAATACCTGTTAGGAACCCTTAAATGGTATTTTCTATGATAAGACCTGACATGTGTTAAGAGTTATTTATTTTATTTCATATAACAAATTTCTTGTTGAACTGGGTATTTTGGAAGAACTCTATTTTTATGGGTACAGTTCTACTCTTGCAATAATCAAGTATCAATTGCATTTCCACATTTTCAATACTCAGTTAGATATACAAATGCTGATATTTGCCCTAACAACTAGCTTGTGGAGTTGAAACTATAATCACAGAGCAGCACACTGGCTTCCAGTCACTTTTAGCAATTAACACCACAGTATCTTAAGATTCCTTATACCTGACTAGAACCTCTCTTTTCTCACAACCTTCTAACAAGCACAGGAAGTTAATTGATCCTCCTTCTTTTAGACTGCAAGAAGTAATACTTCCTAAGTGTCTGAATTGCTTCATCACCCTGTACACCTCAATAAAAATAAATGGATTTCTGCAATGCTTTTTTTGGCCTGCAGCTGAGTTACAGATGTGATAGTAAGTGTAAAGGGCCCATTTGGGGCTAATCTGTGCTAGCCTTGCTCCTTAGAATGCCTGTTCACTGCATGATTACTCTTTCAGTGAACACCTCAGCAGAAGCTGTAGGAGTCAACAAGATTAGCTCTGTCACTGCCAGTATTGCTTGCCTCCATTCTGGGAAAAACCTCAGCCATCCCATCCGACAGTACCATTCTCAACGGTCACTAGTGTGTAATATGCAATATTTGTGGTAAAAGCAGACCTGAAACTATAATTTGTGTGCACATATATGATGCCAATATTGTCTTTATTCACGTGATATAAAGAGTATCAGTTCCTTAAGTGTGAACCATAATCATATTAGGCACTCAGTAGAATTTAATTTAATTTAATTTAGTGTGATTTAATTTAATTATTTTAAAGTTTTAGACCAAAGAGTCTGTGGAAAGTATTGTCTCACTTATTAGCTTAACTTTTTCACTCATTTTACTTTCATTAAAGTGCATATTTATTATCTGACAAAACAGAGTACAATACTAAAAATACATTTGACTTTTATCTGAGCTTTTATTCATTTGTGGTTTAACTACATTTATCACAGACAGCTGCATTTTTTCTAAACCTTTAGTAGTAAACCTTGAGTATTCCTCAGAATAAAGCTAAAATATAGTTACAGCAAGGGGAACAACAACACAGTAATGTTTACTACACATTCAAACAGAAGTAGAGTAAAAGTACATACAGAACATAAAGCATCATATTCTCTATATAAATCATGTATCTAGTTCAGGGGGATAACAGGAGACTGTTGAGACACTTTATCACAGTCCTGCAGAGAGATGACAATGAACAACAGGAGTAAACTGAGATATATTTCAAGAATAAAAGAAGAGGAATAAGCTGGTACACAGAAATATCACAAAACCTCTCTTCTCCATTTAATTCTAGCAATGTTGCCATTTCTTGGGCCAGACTTTTTTTTTTTTTTTAACAGACAGGTGCTTTTTCCAGCTTTGTCACCACCATTAAACTCTAGGTTGCTCCTGACACAGAAGTGATTTCTCATTTGGTCTCATTACTGTGAACTGTAAAAACATCTGAAATTATACGTTCCAGTCAGATTTGCCTTCTGCACCTGGGGGTTTATAAGAAGGTGGAGTAGTTATATTTCCTTTTTTGGTTTGCTTTCATAATTCCGAATTATAAATTCTCAACCACTTATCAAATATTCCAGAGATATTAAGGGAAGAGTCTACTTTTTTTAAAATTAAATTATGATGAACCAAATTTGAGGATTTTTTCTGTGTTCTACAGTGCCGTAATCTCTCTCATTTTATCCTTTAAATAAAAAAAGCAATAGAAAGTAGGAATAAAGCACCAGGTTAAATTGAAGTGCCATCTAGGCCACTACCCTACTCTCAGCAGTAGCCATGTATGAATATCTAGAGGTGATTATAAGAGCAAATGAAAACAATACTTCCTCACAACGCTCACAAACTTCTGTCGTTTGCAAGTTGGTGACATAATGATCAAGATGGGGCTCCTATGTATGTAGTTACTCTCGATACGTTTTTTCCTTTGAACTTAGCCAGTCTTTCCTTGAGCACCAAGTAAACGTTAAGCATCCATATTACACGGTAAGAGTCCTCTTTTTTGAATCCATTGTCATCAGTTCTACTTGATTTGCCCTTCCATCCTGTGGTAAAGAGAATGAAATATCAATCGAGCCTCTGCATGACACTAAGGAGTCTATAAATCTGTATTATTTCCCCTTCCTTCCATTAAGTATGTCTTTTCCAAACTGATTGACTGCTGACTTTGTTGTTTGTCATGCAGAAGCCATTTCATACCCTTGATGGTCTCTGTTGCCCATTTATTGCTTTCTAGATTTCAATCCAGATCAAAAATGATCTAGTAGTTAATTTAAAAGATTTCTGCAACCCTTCAGTGCCATTACTTGCATTTGCTCTCATCAATCACATATACATACCGTGAAACCATAATTTAGAAAATGCAGAAGCTGTGTTGCTTTGATGACAGTCTAGAAAATAATTAATTGAAATGATGCCATAAGTGTGAGGGATTCAAGACTTAATGAGATAGGCAACAGCACTGCAAGATTTTTAGTCTGCAAGGATGAACATTTGGTTACAGTTATATCGTACGGGCCATGAGAGATCCCCTGCTCCTGAAGGTCTCACTGTTGGGGCTCAGGGACACCATGATGACAGTAGAGCCAAGTGCTGTGCCTTCCTGTCTGAGCCCTCCCATTCCATGGCTGAGGGTGAGCAGAGGAGGGTCTAGCCAGCAACAGTTTGTCCAACCACCCTGCAGGAACCCCCACTTATCCCAAACCTACAAATAAAATAAATAAACAACAGTTAATTAGATGGTTTGTCCTAGATGAGGAGAGAAAAGAAGAGAAAAGGAGCGACACAATGAGGAGGATTTGCCTCAAAGAGAATTTTTTTTCACCCCATGGAAAATAAAAGGTTTAAATTAAGTACTAATGGATCATAGAGAGGGTGGATGGAAAACATAATTATGTATATAAGAATAAGTAGGGCTAAAAATTTAAATTAGATGGTAATATTTTTTTGACTCCGTTTTTTCCCTCAGATTTTGCAGAGTCAACAGCAAATTATATCATATCGGGTGTGTTATACTTAGAAAACAGAGTGTGTACAGAAATTGCATGTAACACACAGATTTACTAATTGATCATGGAACTGTGGTGACTGGGCAGAAGAGCAGACCAAGGAAACAGTTTAGCAGACAGAAATCCAGCCGCTGTTGTTTAGATTTTCAGTTTATGTATGTGCTTCTATTGTTTGCTTATTCAAAACTTCTGTCAGTGCACCTCTGGAAAACATTACATTTGTCCCAGAATACAGTGCTGTTCTGAAATAAATTCATACTTGTTCTTAAATGAGTTTTAGAGATAGTTCTTACCAAGGGTAGGAGACAACAGAGTCTATCCTCACCTGAGCTTTTAAGTCCCTAGAATCTCTAAGCATCAATTCCCTGCCATGGTGGCAGGCTACTGCATTGAGCCTGGAACCACTGGGGACACGCAGAAGAGCAGTCTAGATGCTGCAACAACCCACGCTGGAGGCAGGGACGGGGCCCCATCAGGCAAAAAAAGTGTTAGAGTTGTTGGCAGGCTGTATGGCATGAATATACAATAGGAAAAATTACTTTATTGGCTTTGTCAGGGTCTTTTATCATCCATGTTGCTGACTTAAAACATTGAAATTAATGTTAAAAAACAAACAAACAAACAAATAAAACAGATGAAGTTTTCAGTGATGGTCTAGACTCCTGCTCAAACAAATAAAACAGGATTTCCTTGGCAACTTCATTTTGGATCTGGTGTTTCTTAAAAGCCTTCAGTTGAGCAGTGTTCACTATTGCTCCTGCCCACACAATTCTCTCCCGAGCAAGAAATCAATTTTAAAGGCTTGGCATCAGCATTGTGTTCTCATCTTCCTGTATTTGAAAAGCATGAGCACCACATAGCTCCTCGCAAGAAAGGACACAAGACCAAACTTCAGGCTGTGTCTCCGCAATGAGAAAAGGAGAGAACCTCACCATAGCATCATGGAACAGATGCTCATTCACAAAGCTCCAGGTGTAAATTGTTCTCTGCATTCCCCAGCATCACACTTAAGGTATTTGGCAGCTTCCTAGTGGCCAAGCTGAGTGTTTCTGACGACATGCTGAAGAAATTGACTCTTCCTGTGTGTTCTTTGTGGAGACTGGGCAAACAAAATGAAGTTCTGCAATCTATTGTGTTGATCAGTCAGTTTTTCTTCTACGCAGTTTGGCCTGTGCTAGGTCTAGGTATGGCTGCAAATATTAAGATCATATGTAGACATAAAGAGCAGTGGAAAAAAAAATCAAGTTTATCTGGAGCACAAATTCACATGGAAAAAACCCACAGCAAGGAAAAATTAGCCTGACTTTGTAAAGTAATGGAATAATGCTGAGGTACAAGCCTGTCAGTCACTGCATTACATGATTCAGACCTCCAAATTGGTGATAATCAGGATAAAATTAATTTTGCTGGAAATTTAATAAAAAACAATGTAGCCTAATGAATAAATGGTAACTCACTAAAATTAAGAGCAAAGACAACTTTCTGTAAAACCAGACTGTCTCAAAAATATGCAGAAAAGACATAAAAAAAAAAACCCATTGCTGGATTGTTGGATAATCAGAATACCTTTTTATTGCCTAATATGAAAGAGAATCTTTAAAACATACTAGAATGCAATTCAGGAGCATTAATATGAATGATGTGCCTCTTTTTTTTCACTGCCCATTAAATCAAGCTTAGTACTGTAAACTGAAACATGAGAGAATAGCAGCATAAAAAGGACAGACTGGGAATGTGCAACTCATCAACAAGAAGTAGATTCCACCACACTGTTGGCAAATATACTACGCTTTTCTTAAATGAAGATGAATTTCTGGTTTCCTTTTTGTGCTTTTGCTTCACCCTTCTATTCTGTCTGTAGGGCATGGTTTGTTTTTCCTGACAGTTTGAGATTTCTGAGCTACTGCAACGTAGTGCCAACACACACTGTGCACAGTAAGTGAAGAAACAATCTGCTCTTGTGTCTTGCTTTGCAGATAGCAATTTGCTTCTCATGTTTGTATTTTAGACCTTGGTACCAGAGGCCTGAATTGAAAAGCCAAATGATACCATCCCACTTTTGTGTTAGGTGGTTATTCTGAGGCAAAATGAAAATCGGTGCCCAGTTAAAATAACAAACTATACAAGTGTCAGGAATATGTCACAATACGACTTCAGTAACTACAGAAATAAATTTGAGTTAAAGCAATTGTTTCTGCTTACCAGTGGCTTCAGTTTTCTGAGGAATCAGGTTTCTAGTATTGAATGAGAGCACTAGCAGTTCATTCACACTAAAGTTAAATCAAGAAGAAATTTTAAAGCTTTTTTAATACTTTGTACTTCATTATTATCTAGCATTCAAATAATAATAGAAGGAATACTTTATATTTAAAACAGATTTAGCAACAAAACTAACAGATTTGCTACTATTCTGTTTAGACATCCACTGGCTATGGTTAAGATGAATCCAAATTTCCAAGAAAAAATTTCAGATCTTTTGCCAAATAGTAATGATATCATGTCAAAGAAATTCCTAGAACAAATAGTGCTATAAATTATATTCCATGTGAAGTTAACTATACATTTCATTTAGATTTAATAGGCTATTTACTACATGATCTTCTTATGTCATAAATTATCATAGATCTGTTGAAGTCAGTGGAGTCTGTTTATACCAGCTGAATCTCTTCTCCTTACTGCTGGATGATTAATGTTGCTTTTTAATATTCAGTAGAAAAATATGTTGTGATGTTGAGAGACATCAAGAAGAGAACAAGTAAATAAACATTAGAACTGCTTCGGGATTTTGGGACTTCCAAGAGATGCTAAAAGCCAACATTTGGGAAGAAAAATAAAAGCACAAATCTATCATAATTGGTTTACAAGATATTCTGATTACTCTATTTGCAAAACTTTTAACTCCCAAGGGGAAAAGGAGAGAGAGGAAAAATGTAGTACTGAGAATGAGTACTGCTTCAAAGTATCCACTAACCATACACATGAGGGAAAATGCCTAATTATGTATTCTAAAGATTATTGAAGATCAGACTGATTCTGCAGTAGCAACTATTCTTAAACAGTGGATACGTAAAATAATCCAGAATCATGCAGTTTAATTATTTGGACTTTTGTCTCTTCAAGAATGTGACAGATTAGTTTGTAAATGGTCTAGCTAATGAAGAATGTCAGCTGTACTCACATACCAGTATTTGTTGCTTGGTCTTGTTTTACCCATTGAAGTAACATCTTCTTCTTTTTCTGTTCTAATACCCCACTTCACCATAGTTATAATGCTGAAAAGACTGACGACATAATGACCTTTACAAAGTAATTAAATCTGATCATTCTGGATTATCTCTTAATTAAACCACAGCTTTGAAACACCCTTTGTGATTCTATCAACAACTGATTGCAGATAATCTTCAGATAAAACAATTAACCTTCTTTCCTTTTGATTGCTTTCCTTGATCCCTTCTCTGAAAGCATTTCGTAACATTATTTGTCTTCATTATGATCTGTCTGTTTGAGTATTTGCAGTTAGTGTATTGTCATTTTTTTTCAATGGATTTTGCCACCAAAATTCAGGGCAAGGAGTAGACACTCTTTAACTCTGCTTCTGCCATTCATCAAGGGTTTTCACACAAGTAGTGGCTTCACATCAGCCACATGGGGTTTTACTTGTGTTAAACTCTTAGGTTCCCGAGATCAGTCATATTTTGATTTCTGCATTTCAAAGGTCTGCTACATAGATCCAGTAGTCTTAGTATGCAGTGTGACAATATCCAAACAGCTACTGTCATGTAGCCGAAAGAGTAGTAACAGGTTCTGGAAAGGACAGAACATGTTAAGGAAATGGAGGCTGAAGCAAAATCTAACTTCACAGGATTATTTTATTTGTACTACTTAATTAATGGAAAACCGCACAGAATGACTTAACCCCCCAGAGATCAATATAATTCCTATTACATTCATAAATGTACATACATATGACCTAATTTTGGGAAACTGAGCATCTGCCATTGAATTGACCTTGCTGGACTTAAATGTTTTTGGAATAGTTTAGGAAAACAAGACCTACTTAAGACCTTTTCTGAAGAGGCTTACACATTTATTAGTGCTTTAAGTAGAGCACTTTCATCCCTATTAATCTCTGTGAGGGTTGCTCATAAAGGCCAACATTATCCTAATAAGGCTGATCTCTCCCTCTATATTCAATTCAAAAAGGCAAAGGGTCATTTAGAAGAGCTAAGCCAGATCTATCTTTCCCAGTTAAATTATAGCAAGAATCTAGTGAGTTTTATACCATTTTTTTGGTGAATATCCTTCTCCAAAATTTTCCCATGTAAAAATAACTGTAACAATTTCAGGCTGTTTGCTATAAACTATAAAATAATTACGACTGTAATTTTTCTTTCTTTTCATACATTTCCTGTTATTCAGAAACATATTAACACCAAACCAGCAGCTGATTATTAGCAGACATTGCAGATCCAAATAAACAGCTTTATATTGAGTTGGAGTGTATTCAGTTATAACAAAGCAAGGTCAAAACTAGTAAAGAGGAACATACAGAAATTACATCTCTATCAGCAGACATAGGTAGAAAGTAACTGTGTTACAACTTTTCATTAGAACTCTGTTGTCAAGTTTGTGCCAGAATTTTCTTGATGATAAAAGGGAAATTTTATTAACATTGATACAGAATTTATAACACCTATACATTGAAAGCTCTCACCTATGAGGGGTCCCTGGACTTTAACATAAGTATCCATATTAAGTAATTTGTTAAGATAAGAGCAATATTTGGCCCAGTGTCTTAGTAATCTCTGAAATATACTTACATTCAGATATATTTCTGATTATTATCGCTAGGGAAGAAAATAGAGAAATCATCATGTTTCAAACTGGATTTCTGTACATTAAATGCCCAAAGAGTTTGTGGGCTCTTTGAATAACTGAAATACATAATGGCATTGTTAAGTAGATTTATTGTGTATTAAAAGCATCATGTTACCACCGAAAATCAACCTATGATTTTAATGGTATACTAAATTCCTGCAAATATTAAATGCATTGTTTCACACCTATGCTTTATGAGCCATGAATGATACTGGAGAATGTTTCCAAGTTTTAAGAAAAAATTTTTGAAGGGTGTTTGCAAAACCAAGCTCCTTTCTACCATGAAAGGATTTTTACAATTTTGTCTTCTCACTCATACATACACTCTTATAATCAGACTGAAATAAATTTCAAGAAAAAATAAATAATTTTCCACCTCCATAAATGACCAGCTGGAGCTAGGAAAATAACCTCAGATTTTTATACAAACTTAGCACATATTTTAAGTAATAAACACAAACTTAAACCTAAAATACACTGGACCTGCCAGTTGGAGTATGCAATATATCAGAGTGGCAAAGAGAAACCATCTGCCAAACAAAAAGGCAAAGTTATAAAAATCACATGAATTCAAATAACAATTCTCATTTCTTTCACATTAATTTTTTTGTTTGTTTGTTTCAAGAGACACTAGGTAATAAGCTAGAAATGCAAGCTAAATCTTAAAACATTTGTTATATCACAGCAAAAGGGATGTCCTGTATCTTGGGCATAAAAGAAGGGAAGAAATTATACTCATCTCTCAATAGCTATGTTTCCGTGTGTGATAAGAAATAATTTTATTTTGTGATCAACTGTATAAAGTTTCAATTGAAAAGTCAATGGCCCTTCAAGAAAACACTAAACTGAAGTTCACTAGGGAACTAAGCTTTATGCTTGTGCTTGTTTAATCATGATTTTGATATGCATATTACTAAGTCTTCTAAGAAAGTATCAAATGTAGAACATTATCAATGCACTTATGGATAGGTATCACTTTAAGATGCTGCACACTAAGCAAATACTCTCCTTTTTTTTTTTTTGTTTTGTTTTTTTGTTTGGTGCTGTGAGTTTGTTTTGGGGTTTTTTTTGGGAGTTTTTTAAGACATAAAGTTGGATCTTGCCAACAAATTAATGAGCTCCACCCAATAAAATTGTGCATATTAGGACAGCTTTTGGTTACCCAGTATGACTCAACCTGTGAAGGTGAGGTTTTCATTTTTATTTGTCCTTGTACAGAGCATGAAATACTTACAGGACGAGCATTGGCAACTGATCCAACTTTTTCTTACTGTCTTCTCAAACTACCGACTGGAATTTCAGACTGGGATTTCTTCCAAATGACCAAGAGATATTCGAGCACTGCTGTCTCTTCTAGTTACCCTGTAAACTCCTTAGAAAGAAGACTGCATCTTGCCTGCATGTGAAGAGGAATAAACGTACTACATTTACTAAGTAACAAATGATGGCATTTTCCCTTATCCATCACTGTGCATAGCAACAGCTTGTCTTTCACTGTCCCTTTCTTGGACTAGGGGAAGAAAGCCAATATAACCCAGAAACTGAAACAAGAGTATCAAACAGGTGATCAATATGAAGACCTGTTTAGGCTCAAATGTTTACTCCATTCAGACTGTCCCAAACTGATGGCTGATGACTTTTTTTTTTTTTCCCCAAGAGGTCAGTTAATTGGTTTGTAAGAGCACAGTACAACACCACCAAGGTCAATGAGAATAACATAATATACTTCAGAAGGACGAGAACTGAACTCTGTGAGAGAGAAAAGAGTTATCATGCTGCTTTAGCTGTTCTTTTCCCAGATCCCAGAGAAACTCTTTCTCTGTCAAGGATTAAGAATGTGGGTGGATCCTCTGAGTCTAGTGTGTCTACAAATTGTGAAGCTTTAAAAAGGAAAGAGACACAGTGAGCAACATGTCGTTCACAGCTCAAAACAGACATCTGGAGATGTAATAATCTCAAAGTATTCACTCACTACAGTTCAGAAACTTACATATCCAACCCTGCTGCAATTTCAACATGTATGTACATACACACACGATTGGTGTTCTACATAAAATATCTCATCTTATAATCATATTATGAAGTTCCTCTTGTGTCAACAACCACAACAAAGCAAGTTGCTGAGCAGTACCCATACTAGTATTTGGAAAGGATAAAAGAATGAATGTAAAAAAATGGCATTTGCTCTATTTTCTAACTTCAGATGGTAAATAAAGTAGGCTGTGCCATCTGCTGAGCAATTTGCCTCCACGCTGTCTAGTCTGCCACTTGTTTAACATGTAATGTTATATGTCACTCTGACAGGAGTGCAACATTAACAGGGCCTAACAGGGTATGCCTCTCAATGGGATGACAGCTGACGTCGACTCTGTCTCTGAAATACTGCCAGTTTCATTTCTATCCTCCAGGCTCATTTCTCAAGATTATTAATGATTGTTTGAGACTGAGTTTGCAGTACACAGAGTTTAGCTCCTGACAATTACTCCCTGTCCTTTCCAGAAGGGAGGCTTGTGGGTGTTATGACAATATCATTTTATTCTTTTAGTTCACATATTTTTTCCTCTCTGTTTTTATCACACTCACTCTGTCATCCTCCCTGCCTTTTTATGTGAATTTTTTTTTTTTTAACTTCTTATTGCTTTGTCATGAAGAAACCTCAAGTCTCTATGCTCAGGCTCTTCCTCCCTGCCATCTCTACGCTTGGCAATGGGGTATGAAGAGGAATCACTATGGCAGGGCACAGAACCTTTGGACTCAGTTGACCACCTTGGGTTATGCCTGGTAGTAACACAGAGCACTAAATGAGAGCCTGCAGCCATGTCATACAGTGCTATGAGCCCTCCAGATACTTCAAACAGAAGACTGTCTATTATCACTAGCTGTTTACTGGAACAACGGCCATAGTTGCTAGGTTTATCTCACTTTTGTACACTCCTACCAGACCAGGGTCTTGCATGAAACTTCATGGGTTTTTTCACCTTTAGAACCAGATGTTGACAAACTTTCCAGATAATAATAACTACCAATCACTTTGCAGGCCCAACAGCATATAAAACATTTCATACTTTCTGTCCTTGAAAATCAGTGATTTGCGGTCCTGTTAAAACAGAGCATTTTATATAGCAATTGGAACAAACCATAGGAGCAACTTCATTAAAGAAACAGTTACAGAGAGGTTATTGAAACAAAAGTAGCCCTAGCGCTAGTAAGGCTTATGAGCTCCAACACAGCAATGTATTAACGTGTCTTTATGGCTTCCAGGCCAGAGCTGGCTTCAATTCAGACAGCTCAGTGTGCAAGCAGATCAAACGCATGACTGTCTGCACCCGTCTGTGCAGACAAAGCCTCGGCTGCTCCCTCTGACTCATCCTGCTTAGCCTGGTTTTGATGCTCCCCAATGAAAACACACTAAATCCATTAAAAGTATTTATGTATGCTCTCCTAAGGCCCCAAAAGCTAAGTGCTGGTGGTCAGAAGGGCTTCTATCCCTTTTCCTGTTAGAGAGGCTCTGCTAAGTAATCAGACCATAAGCTGAATGCTTATTTGAGTATGTAGCACACAGGAGCAAAAAATACCACTCACTGATGAAGACTCAATATTAGCTTTGCTAAAGAACAGCTTATCTTACTGAATTTCACTTACAAATGGAACTAACTACAGTTTTTAACTCACTATATACACAAACCATCATAGCTCAGGTTTGATCTGGAAGCAGCAGTCAGAACTGAGCATATGACAAACCAGGGTCATGAGTGAGGCGCTACCTAATAAACGCAGTACATTCTTCCCAGTTCCCAAATTGCAGGAAAAGTCAATGATCTTTATTTTATCAAACTGGCTCATTGCCACATGCTGCTATCACACCACATCTGAACAGCAACATAATGTTCCTTTGTTCTTCTGTTGCAGAATCATCATCTCTTATGGAAGTGTTTGCTAATACTAAACATGTATCATCATCTAAGAACTACAGACTAGCAAAAACATATCAAAGTTGCCCTTGGCCTTCTACATTATTTTCTGTGGAGAGAGTCAGGTTTCAGGACAAAACAGCCAACATTCACAAGTTTTCAGATATTTATGGCTAACATATAAGACGTTTACATAAACTCCTTGAGAAAAATCCTGGTATACAGTTTTGCTTTTCTGGCACAACATAGCACTTGAAAGAAAGGCTAAATCTTGCCCAGCTAATAGATACCATTTTTCTGCAAGCCGGTGTGAAATTCTTAAACAGGATTCCTTATGAACTAAGCCCTCACTGGTTTTCACCCTGAGTATAAGACATTTTTTTACATCTTTTTGTGTCAAAGATGTCCAGCATAAGCATACAACTGGGTATCTTTTTTGTTTTAAACTAGGTAGAAGAATAACTATCAAGAAGACTTTAACTGTACATTTAAGTAATTCACAGACATACATGCTATCTTCTCCCCAGGGAAGAAAATAAAAATGAACTACAGGTCAGCTTTTCAGCATGCAGTTTATGAACTACTGGAACATGCCCAGATACTATTATGAAAAAAGCAATACTAAAAAAAAAGCAAACCAACCAGATAACAGAGTAGCATTGCCTATACTTAAAGCTGAATGTAATAGACATAATATTAATAGCAAGGGTACATACTTCCACTGCATTTATACTTTTGTACTTCCCAGGAAGCTGCATAAAATAAGGAGAACCCCATTTTATATGATTTTAAAGTTTGGGATACATTAAGATGAAAGATACAATGCCAAGATACTGTATTACTGGGTGGCCAGTTCCTAGTTCACTACTTTTGACATTGTGTTCCTTGATGTCAGCTTCAAAATATAGTTTTATTTCTTGGAAGAGTTTTGTTTTAAAATGTCTTTTCTTTGATCTCATGAACTCCTTCGATCTCCAGGAATCCTGTATTACAATAGGAAGTGGGTAATGCTGAGCAAGCAAATAATGCCCAGCACCTCAGACATAATACTATCAATCAGTAAACTTCACAGAGAGATTTTCATCTCTCTTAAGAACAGATAAACGGAAGATTATCTCAGCTGTTGTTTCTAAAAATTTTGTGGATCTTTGGTACAAGAATACGGTGCTAACCTCACTATCTTTTAAAATTTCTAGCCAGATAATTGCATCTTTCTGGCCTACATTCCTCTGGCAGATGCAACTGAGTTTAGTACTGATTCTCACTGACTACTGTAAACTGCCTTTGAGAGTTGCTCTGAAGAGTTAAATGCTGCTTTGTTTTGGTTCAAAGGCATTTCTGTCATGGGAAAATTATTGCTCTATCACTCTATGACCCTTCTATGTTCCAGGAGTGATAGGACATTAAAATATTCTGACGGCCTCAGGAAAAAGTATTAAGGAATACACCGGTATTAATAAAATAGCAAGCAGTGTATTAAATCTGTCTCTTTACATCAGAGTTTCTAATGTGACATTAAAAACTATGGAACACACCCTGCAGGAGTGGACTGCAAGTATTTCCCAGCTCATCATAGAAAGAATGGGATTTTTAGAAATATCAAACACACAACAATTTATCTCAGTGAAATGTTCATTCACTGCCGGAAATCAGGTCCAAAATACCTTATGTCACATACCCCAAAACTATACACCCAGATTAAACACCTCAGAAAAAAAATTGCTTGCACAGCTGAGGCTCTACATTAGAAAAACAGTCCTGTAGGCTGCAGAACTAATGAGGCCTGGTTTCCTATGGGTTGTGTCTAATGGTCAGATCCCCTGATGTCTAAAAAGGCACAAGCTCCTGATTTCCCACATTGAGGTTCTCACTCTCCAGTATGGATTTGCTTTCAACATCTCTCTCCCAAAAGTACCACGGGATGGGGGAGGATGGGGAAAAGCACAATAACAGTCTCTTTTTAGTTTTTCCTGTGTCCAGATGCCTATTTTCAGGTGACTATATCCATATCTTTCAGGACATCCATATCTATGTTGCTCCTGGTAGAACTTGGCCAGAAAAGATCACAAGTTGGTAGGAGTGAAACAGACAGAGAGACATCATGTAAGCTTCATTTCACTAAGAGAAGGCAAACTTTATCTATATCCTTCTATTTTCAGCAAGTTCTTTCCAAAACTGGCTAGTTTACACTGTCCTCCTTAACTGCTGTTTCCATTTAGTCCACTATTCTTCATCTTGCTGATCACAACAATATGTCATTCAGGTATGTCCAAGAAAACATCTACTTGAATATGTAAATAAGTTTGATTATGCAAAACTATTAATGAGATGAGAAAGCACTTGCTAAACTGCATGCACAACAGTTGATAAAGCCATTTTTCCACTCAGCTTTAGGTAACTTATTTTGTATTCTGCAGTTTGTGGAGGGTTTTTATTCTTTGTTTTATATGCTTGTACATGAGGGAGTTTTCTCCTCCCTCATCTCCTCGCTTTATATTTCTGTAAACATTTGATAGTCTTTATTCAGGTAAGTTCACTTGTTCTGGGGAAATGTAATTTCTTCAACTTTGTCTGTCACTTTAAAAACAACGTAGTAGAAATGAAAGATGTAATCAAACTGTTAAACGTGGAAACTCAAAGACAGGTTAACTACAAAGATAAAATCTACTCTGTCAAAATCATGATTTAGACTCTGCTGTTAGAGGCTTCTGAAGTAGTAGTATGAGTAAATCGTTTTCCCAAATGTGTAAAATCAATTAACTTTAATGAAATGGAACAGCATAATGATTAGAAATCTCGGTACTTTAAAGTAATAGAAAGAACATAAACTACGTAAAGAAACATATTTATTGAGAATTTTAAACTGACAAAATTTTTGAAACAGTATTTTAGAAATGGATTGCCTCTCAACCAATTGAATAACGCAGTCAAAATCAAGAACGTTTAGAAAAAAAAAATCTATCAGGTAAGCAAGAACTATTTAATAATACACTAAACAGAAAGCATGGCAAAATTTCTGTGATGTTAAAGACAAAATTAAAAGATGAAGCATCAGTATCTCACATGTGCTAAAAACCACCTAGACAATCTCAAATAACTGGGATTGGGAAAATCTAGAATATTTAACTCTTCTGAAAACAAGTCGAATCTGTATTTTAAAACACTGATATGGTGCATAATTTATCATGGGAACTGCAGTGCTTCATCTCAGCTCTCTTACTATTGAAAATGGCCTGCTTGATGTCCTCCAAGCTGGAGTCAGAAGCAAGGTTGTTGAGTATCAGTGCTAGTGCTATCACTGAGACACAATCCTGTAAGTAGGAAAAAAATCCATTCTCAGTTCAGAAATAATGTTCATGCACTATCCTTAATCTGAATTTATTACGTTGAAAGCCTTAAGTACAAACAGCTCTAAAAAAGAATTAACTCCAATGTTACCCCTCTGAACTGTGTGTTGCTATATTTCCTTACAGAGTTGAAGTCAGGTGTGATTAAACCACGCAAGAGGAGTAGATCTGTGGGTAGGATCAGATCTGCTCTCACCATGAAGTGAGCACTTTTCTTTAAGGTTAATTTTAACAGACTTGCCTTTGTCACAAAGCTCCAGCTCCAGGATGTTTTTAGCTAGCTGTTCTGTCCCAGTTAGAAGGCAGAATTGTGTCCCACCTCCCTTATCCCTCAGTTTCCCAGGTAGAGAGGTAAATAAGGAAGGCAGGGGTAATGAAAACCTTGCACCAAATTGAAAATTAACAAAATGAAATATATTTAACAGGGAACAGAAAGGAAGAAGGGAAGGGGTTTAACAGGGTACAGAAAGGAAGAAAGGTAGGGGTTTAACAGGAAAGGGGGGTTGTAGGAACAACAAGGCAAGGAAGATTAAACTTCCAAATATACAAAACCCAAATGCTATGCTGAGGCTCCCCGGTGCTGGATCTCGCTGGATTGAGGTGGATTGAAGCTGGATGCACAATCCTTGGATGTGGATGGAGGCAGGGAAGAGTCTGTAGATCAGGCCCAGGTCTCCAAGATGGCCACGGCCACGTGTAGCACAGGGAGCAGCAGAGCAGCGTGTGCCCAGGTACAAGGTCAAAGGAGCAAGAGCCAGAGCAAGAGAGAAGAGGAGCAAGAGAGAGAGGCGTGCCTTTCTTCCCTTTTTATAGACCTTGGCAGGAAGTCCCGAAGACAGGAAAAAGGGGAGTGGGAATAGGTCAGGTGTATGCCCCTTTCATTCAGGCTTGTACCTGGTTTAGGGTTTCAGATCTCCACCCACCAGGGGCAGCAGGTTTCAAACCATTACACTAGCACCAAAGATGGTGAGCACTCTATCTCTGCAGTCTGAATGTCCAGCTCCAGCCAAAGCTGTCTTGAGTCCAAACAAAATAGAAACACTCTCTTGAAACCTTAGAGCGTTGCAAGATGCAGTTATTAGTAAAAAAGTGTTTCTAGCCCACTGTAAGAAGGTAATTAAAATGATTAATTTCCTTTTTCATCTCTATGAAGAAATTATGGAAAAAGAATTAGCAAGTACAGAATCAAATACAGAGCTGGTAGCGATTAAAATAATTTGGCATGTGTTTGTCATCACCGATCATCTGTAGTGAATAACAGACATTAACTTTGTATGCTTTTTGTGAAGGTCTTATTTGGAAATAAAACCATAGACTATTTATTAATACTTATTCTTTAGCATGCTTTCCTTTTCAAAATTGCTGCAACAAAAAATACATTTTTTTTTTCAGTGAACAATAAGTGACATGATAATTAACAAGAAAATCTCCAGGATCTTAGGGCTGAATTAGTTTTTCGCATATGCTTAGGCAACTCTGTTTTGCTTTGGTGAAATTTCTTTGGTATTACAGCAGTGTGCCTGAGCTTATAGTGGGGACCTATGATTCTTCCAGTTAGAAGAGTGCAATATGTGGGGATGTTAATAGAATGCAGTAGGTGTGGGGGTTATTCTTTCCTGTAACAGACAGCTAGCCTTCAAAAAGCATACATATCTAATATTTATTACAGCACTGGCCTGAAAAACAGATAAGGTAGAGAGGTCATTTTTCTTCTATTTCTTTAATATATTCTCATGTGACATTCTCTGTCCTTGATGCATCCTATTCCTCTTACTAATGACAGATTACATTAGGCACTACTAGCTCTTCTTTGACCAATTTCAAATGATTCGTGTATTTCAGTTTGTGTCCTGCTACCTTCTTGCCTTTCCGAACCTGATTTCGATATATCTTACTTGGTTTCATTAAGTTCAACTAAAATGGGGAGGTCTCTATTAATTTTTATTTTCCCAGTTGTCTATGTTATGCAAAAATATTTTTAGTTTTTTTCTTCTAAATATTTTGTTTTTAACAGATTAGAGATAACATATTCTGCAGTGAGTACTGCGATCAGTTACATTAAGGACCATGAAGGTCTTATTAATAAATACAATAATTCTGGCTTCTTGGATGGAATAATCGTCATCATTTGTGCACCGCAAGCATGAAAGACATTGTCTGGTACAATTATAGACAAAATTGGACAAAATTAACTTATCAATTTGTTTTGTTAACCCTCTTAAACATAATTCTAGAACAGTCTAGGGTCAAGCTGTATCATTTCAAGCTGTATTCATGTTAACATGTACTTCACCAAAAAGTAGATTCATGTTTTCAGTGTGGATAATATTACACAAGTTGCTGCATGCCAGCCAGTAAATATCCACTAAAAAATGTCATTTGATGTCATTAGCCTTACATTAAGTTTCTTGCATTCTTGCTTAATTAAATTACCTTAGCCCATATTTGCAGTGACTACTGACAGTGACTGAGCCTCAGCTGACAAATATCCTGTAACAGCCATAACAGTTTGAAGGTGCATTTGGTTCTTCAACTAACTGCAAGGTGTGTGGAGTTTTGTTGGCATTGTGTGTATTTGGCCTTTTTTTTTTTTTTTTTAAAGAGAAGCTCAAAAAAATCCAGACATCATTTTCCCTGTAAGGTGGTCCTGAAAGATAAGACCCTATGTGAGCTTTAAGCATCAAAATATCTATTCTACGTCTAGCAAGCAAGTCTGTAATGAAAAGTGCTGTCATTGTTAATGGGTTTGCGATTTGGAGTGGGAAGTTTTACATTTCACGGGTACGTGCTTAATCTTTTATACTGCCACAAGAACATAAAGTCCTGATGCTTTAAACTCTATAAAAGCCCACTCCTGCCACTGCACAGAACTGCACTCGAAGAAGGAAAAGCTACAGGACTGTGAGAGTCAGAGGCACGTTGAGCCCCTGAGAGGCTGAGAGGGGAGAAAACTAATGATTAACCACATCCAATGCTTCTTTGAACAGGTAGACTTCATCAGTGTATGAGCCACATTAAAACTAAAGGTGAGCCAAGATTACAAGATTGCATTTTATATTTTAAAAAAGCCCTGCCTTAATCAGCAACATGATTCAAGAATTTAAAAAAAAAAAGCAAGTTTCATGCTTCAATCATTTTTCAACCGAGGTGACAAATTGTTTGTTTTGCCTTAGCCTGTAAAAGCGGAATCTGCCAGCTGAATGGTTAGCACTGTGGCAGAAAAATGCTTAGCAGACAACCCTGAATCTATTTAAGAGGAGGGAGGTGAGGCTGTTTGAGAAATCAGGGAGGGAGCTGATGCTTTTAGAAAAAATAAGTGAACATGCAATCAATCATGACTGTGACATTGAAGGTAGAGATGAATGTAACCATGAGAATCCAATCACTGAAAAAAACCAAAAATTAGGACAGAAAAAGAGATTCATTACTGAAGTTAGTTTGGGATTTTCTTTTGCAAATAAATAGAGATACAATTTTTTTCACTAAAAGTTAACATCATGCAAGCCATAAAAGAATTAGCATTTTAGAGGAAAAAGTTGTTCACAGGTCTGTGATAGAGAAAACTAATTATTAACATACAAGAGTTATTATAACTGGACAAAATAAAACCAATAACTAAGATTAAGTGTACATTTTACCCTCATACCCATGAGCTAGCACATGTAGAATTAGATTCATTGGTTTATATCAACTAGAGTCTGCCCTTTTTAATATGAACTCAAGGTAACAGAAACTCACATAATTTCAAGAGGCTTAGGATTTATTAGAGGTGCTTGTTGCATTTTTATTTTCCTCCCTTTTTTGTGTTTAAAACACTAGTAAAAAATGTCACTGACCTTTCAGATATTACAGCTTTTTATTTCAATTATATTTTGCTAGAACAAAAATACATCCTAGACTGAGATTTTCCCCCCTCACCCCCTGTTGATTACTTGGCTTTGTCCTATCAATCATGATTATGTTCCTGCCACAATAATTACAGTTTTTAATCAATTTTCAAACAACATTGCTCAGTGGACCGTGAAGTGCCGTTGAAGTCCATCATAAGAAAGGTCATATTGAATCCAGCCAGAAGTAATGGTTTTTGCAGATTGGGAAAAGAGGTTATACATAGGAATGACAGAGAGATCACCTTCTTATCAGGCTTCAACATTCATTCAGTACAACATGGAAATAATTATAATTGTGCACTTGACAAACTGAAACATGAATTAGTTCTCAGTTGGATACTCTAGTTGCCATAATAACAGAAGCTCTCCAGGCATTTGGAAGGAATCTGTTCCAAATAAATTGTATTTTCCTAAACATAAAAGAAAAAAAAATCCTTTTGAAAAGCAGCCCTGTTATGATTTGATAATGTAACCTTGGATGGTAAAACAACAATTCACTGTTAACAACCAGCACTTGCTCTGCTCCAGCACTGGTGCTTTAAAGTAGCTTCTGTCTTGGTGCTCTTCATGACACAACTTCACACTGCCCACATGAGTGAGGCAGTAGGCTCTAACAGAAGCATGTAATGCACTGGAGGGGTTTCTCATGTAAAAGTTCCTGAACAGAGTATGTGTAAGAATAATTTGTATTGAGCTAGGAGATAAGAAAAACCATCGGAGGAACCAACATATAAATGTAAACAAGTCTTTGTCCCAAAGCGGTTTCTGCAGTGACATCCTAAACACTCAAGTCAATGATGAAACTGTTACTGTCTTCACTCGGGACAGGATTTCTTCTTGACAAACCAAGTAGGTAAAAAATGGGGCAACACTGTCTGAAAAGCTCCAGAAACTTTAAGGCAGCAAGATCTCTTGGATTGGAACAGGCCCTCAATCAAAAGGACCCTTGAGAATTTTCCTATTTGAAATAGAACGTTTGTTTATATTTTCCAGGTTTGTCACATATAATACTATGTCTTGTTCTGTTTGGATTTTGTTAGTAATCAAAACTCCCTTCAAGAAAGTCTGATTTATTCCCCATCCTGGTTTTCGAAGTACCACCAAGACAGAAATGGCTGGCAGGGGAAATTACTGTCAGAAAAGTACCAACACATTAAAGCATTTATTTAAAAGACATAACTATCTGGACCTTTTCCAGTATCTCAGACACAGGATATACCGTATCTAATATAGAAGGATCAGAGTGAAGCATTGCTGTTGAACTTTGCAGTGAGTGAAACTGCACTACAAAAACCCCTTAAGTTATTCTGCTTTGGTATCCAGCTTTGTGAATCAAGTATGCTTCTAGGGCTTAGTTATATGCACAGAGCTATCATCCCCCTTGTACCAGGTCTGCTCTACATGTTCATAGTAATCATCAGTGTTTCATTTTACATATGTTTGGAAGCTGTACAATTCCTCTTAAGAGGTACAGAGTATGGTTGTATCATTCCCAGTATTGAATTAAAAGTAGAAATCCAACACCAAGTGATGCTGCTTATTCCGTATAAGTCAATCTATCATTTCTGCAGCTTTCTGAATCTCTCTGGTCTGAAATGTTGGAGGCAGTTTTATGTTTTAAGTATTACTGCTTTTTCTTGTCATTTAAGAGGCAAAATGAGAGGTGCATATTAAAAATCTATTAACCATATAACTAAGCAATTTATAAAAGTTAGAATTGAGTACCGTTGTTCTCACTTGTAGTCTCCCAAGGGAAGCAGAAAAAATAATTACTTTTATTTATATAGTCCCATTAGAATAGAATACTTTACTGCCAACTGGAAGAAACAAATCGCTGCTCTCAGGACAGTGCTATCTGCAATGAATAGAGCAGGGCAAGCAGGCACAAGAGCCAAAGGTAAAAGTGAGGTTATGGGAAGACTGGGGTTAGAGTTTGAGAGGTAATCTCTTCACCTCGTCAATTCCAGAGTTTCTAAGCAGGAAACTGTCATGATGGGTGTGACAATTTGGGATTTGCCAAAAAAATGTCATGTAGTCCCATTCAACCCAAATTTCTGAGAGCTCAAGTATCAGTTGGGATTTTTACAATAAGAAAGAAAAATGGACAAAATAATCAGTTGCAGTGCAGCTTCCTACATAGTATATTTACCTTTTTTCCCCTGAAGTAGTAAGATGTCCCAAGGAATCATGTTAAAAAAAAAAAAGAAAGAAAGAAAAAATCCTGTATACTTTATTAAAAGGCTGCTCTTCCCATTGTTTTGCCCTTCAATGGTTTCTTTTATGCAGTCTATGCTGAATTCAATTTTAAAAGCCCACATTTCTCCATCATGACACTTCTGCTAGTTAAATCAATGTCTCATCAGAACTTGGATTAAAATGGCTTCTATTTTTCATAGACTTGCTTTCAGAAATACATATATATCTTTTTGCTCTTAGGGTTAGGACTGATATGGAGATTTCCCCCTCTGCTTTTTATTTAGCTGTTAGTAAGTCGTTACGGTTGCTTTTGAATTTTGAAAGTGAAAGGAAAAATAAAACCAAACAAAACCAAACCAACAAAACCAAAAACAAACAGGAAACCTTTAGCAAATGAGGACAGTAGGTTCAGGTAAGTGTCTGATCTACTGTATAGCTTTGCAAGGTAATAATACTGGATACAAAACAAGAGGCCTCTAAATCTGTGCACTGTTGATAAGTGTTTTCAGAATGCTTTGGCCTAGTTTTGCTATCATTTTGCATTTTCTTTTCCTCAGGCCTAATATGGTCACTGGAATTCCACTTCTGCAAAGCAAAAAATTCATATAATTGACTTTTTCATATTATGTTTTTTAAATAAGCTGGATGAAATCCATCCACAGTTGCCAGCTTGCATTTGCTTCTCCTTCTGGTCTTACTGACCATTCATTGTGGAACTATTAAGGTCCAGGCTGTTTCTCCCAGCTCAGCTTTTCCCTCTGATCAGTTAATACTTGTCACCTTTCTAAAGGTTTTTACAGTAGAAACCACAACTTTGCATGTCCCTGTGTACCTTTTGCAAGCACACCTTGCATATGTAAGATCAAAACTTCAAATATATGCAACAAGCTATCAGCCCCATGCATACCAGCCATTAGAAGGTTATCTTCCCACTTTGTATGGCAGAAAGCTGTTAAGAGTTCAAAAGACGCAGAAAAAAAGAAAACTTTCTGCTGTAATTCCTGACGGTACTCTTTTTGAGACTTAGTTTATTATATTCCAGGTGTTCCAGGTATAACCTTCATTTAAGATATGCATTACTTTCAGAAATAGACTTGATCTTGAGACTCAGATGGGCTCGCCTGATTTCAAAATTAGCAAGATTATGGTAAATGTCCTGACAAGCTGCAGTTCGTGTAAGTGTAGTATGAAGATCTTGCTTCATACTTTTGTGCCTCTTCCAGCAAAACGTGAGATATGTTTCTATAGCTTCACTTGAAGTTACCTGGGCCCAGGTTTTATGTTGTTCATTGTAGGCTTTGTATAGCTAGTTATATGTTTATATGGAAATAAAGCTAAAAAAGTAACTAAATATAACTACAAGATTTTTTCTTCTTTGTCCTTATTTCTAAACTTCCTGCAGAATAAAAGAACTATTCAAAAGACAATCTGTTTGATGGCATCTTTTATTAGTAATTTCTTAATTAAATTTGAAAAAATATTTCAAATTTACTTTAGCTTATAAACAGTACATAAAAAAATGCACTGTAACTGAAATTATGGTGAAAAACCAAGGTAGTAGTAAACATGATGGACTTTTAACATATATTATTGCAGTCATCAATATAAAAAGGATTTGACTAAATCACTCAGTCTGTAAATCTAAATAATAACAATCATGTTTGCAGCAACTAGGACTCCTTCTCTTTTCAAAATCGTGAGCTTCACTGCTTTAAACAAAAATCTACTTTTATATGGTCACCTCTAATTGACCTTAACATATTGCTGCTGAGAGACCACAAAAATACTGAATGGTACACATCTCATTTCACATGGTTTGACCTCTTTTTTGTCTTCTCATGACAAACAGAGCAAAGTTTTCATATCAGTCAGAATAAGCCTTATAGTAAATAACTGATTCGAAATGAATTGGATAAATATGTGAAGAGCTGACAAGGAAGATTATCAAAACAGCTGTGACGGTGCCAATGGGATATATGCGTAAACATGTATAAAAGATGTCTTTAGCATGATGAAGTGCAAAACCTATCAACTTGATACCAAGTTGTTATTAGAATGTTGAAGCCAATCATAAGTCAATCATAATATCATGAGATAAGTCTGCAAATAGCATTTGCAAAGAACTTAGAATAGTTTATACCAATTTTTAGCTATTCATTGAAGTGGTTGCATTTGGGATTTTAAACTGATTTTTGAAAATCAGCAACAAACTATTTGGTGGTTTTTTAGTCATAACATTGCAGGCAGAAAAGTCTGACCCATCTGAAGAATTTGCCATAACATATCTTCATTTGACCCATCTGTGCTTCTTAGACTGAAGAATGACAGGTAGCAAAGGCAAAAGAGATACAGACAGAAAGGTGCTCTCTTATTAGACAAGCTGATATGGTGAGAAAAGGTGGACAAGATTTTCAACTCCTGAATCTTTCCATCAAGCCCTTAAATTTACATTAATGAGAGACTCAGTGTAGAGACCTAAATGGCCCATAGTTTACAGCCTTTGAGAAAGAGCAAAACAAGTTTTATATCTTTTTAATATCTTTGTCTATAAGGCACAAAACTGATGTAGATGCTTGATTCACAAAAATAAACTCTTCTCTGCCTTTAGCTTCAGGGAAAACAGTTCCTCTTCTAGTCCCAAAATTATTCACAAAAAAAATGGAGAAAAGGGAAACAATTATTCTGTGCAAGAATATCCTAAAGACTCTCTCAACTAATGAGAACAATCAGGACATATGTTCCATAAATAAATAAAATATCCAGAAACAGATTTATGGTTGCATAGCTAAAGGATTAATTGCCACTGAAACTTCATAGACAAACTGTTTCAGAGTGAGGAACTGTACTTAAAATTATACTTTTTTTTAATGACAGAACCACTATGCTCTATCCATAAATTTTAAAGCATGAATGCCATTCATAGAGCTTCTGTTGTTATTAATAGTATTTTTATTTAAAACAAACAAACAAAACCAATTGTTAAAGACTTTCATTAAGGAGTAGCAAAAGACAAAAATGTGCTATGAAATGATGCGGGTTGAGAAGAAAGTATAGATCCTAATCTACAGCAGGAACAAGACATGTTTTCTAGCATCCTATGTCTTCATATTGTCATATAGGAATATTCACTGCCACAAGAGGAAGAACAATGCTGAATTCCAGAAACTGTGGGTGTGCAAAAGGGATTCCTTGTTGCAATGATTGGCTTTGCATATTGGGTATAAACTAGACAAGGCAATTGATTTAATATAAGGAACAATACACTGTATTATACACTCATGTACTGTAGAGACACTTATGGTTGTGGTTGCCACAAACATGACAAAATATTAAATAAATCAATACTATGGAAATTAAATTTCTCATTGTAATAAAGAAAAATAGTGGGTATGCAGGAACATCTGTTTTAAAGAAAATAAGAGACAAAATAAAACATATTTCTTCAGGAAAGGACAAAAGATGCCTTGCTGACAGGAAAAAAAAATGTAGAGAAGAAACCAAAAAGCCTCCCAAATAATCTCTACTTTCTGGGATTACTTGGCACATCTAGTACCCATGGTATTATTGGGTCGAAAAAATCTGTTCACCTGGGTTAATCATTCCTGAAATCAATACTGAACTCAAGTTCAGCCATCAAAACCAAGCTCCATTTCTGTTTAGCTCAAAACAGAACCTACGGTTAAGCTATTCAAACTGCAGTAACACTGCTTCATACAATCAGATTTTTAAAAAAAACCAAAAATATCCATGTAAAAATAGAATGTCCGCAGCTAAGGAATTGATGATGCAAGGAAAGACAGGCTTATGCACAAATTCTGTCAAACAAAAAAATCCCAAACATAACTCATCTCACTGCACATGACTTCCACACCTGTTTCCTCAAAAGGAAATCTTAAGGGTTTTGTTAAAACATACATTTGTGCTCAGAGTCATACAAACTGACACAACTTTGTAAATATAGGAAATTTAATCTTCCAGCTTTGCACAGAAATATCTGCAAACTTAATAATTTCAATAAGTATATGCAATTGTGTTTTGTCACTGAAACTATACTCAAAATAAATGAGTACACAGCAAGCATGCACGATTTAATCTATTTTATCTTACACCTCTCTAGAAGGTCCATCACTCTGATGTTTCTGCCCTTTTGAAAAGCGTCCTCATATGTAACCTTCAAAGCTGTCCCACTGTAGAACTGCAGCACCACCAAAGAGCCAGTGCACAGTGGCAGGCAAAATAGGATCAAATAAAGAATATACAGGGAAAAGAGAAATATCCATCTGAAATCTGAACACAAATGCAACTGTAAAGATTTCCTAATCCAGTGGCATAACTGGAAGCACACATTCAGTCATTCATAGGGAATATATTTTTATGTCCTGAACGCTCGCTTGCTCTCTCTGGAAACCAGCATTTCTAGTTGGTAACATTTGGTGTTTTCAACTTTTTTCAAGTATGTGCTGCATTTGAGCTATTGTTTTTTTTTTAGTTTGGGTGTGTGGGGTGAGAAGGATGTGTGTGTAAAGGGTGTTGTTGTTGTGTTTTATTGTTTTGGTTTTTTTAATTCACTGATGCATACCCTTACCCATAGTTTATCCTAGCATAACTTGATCTTCGTGTTCCTTTGTTGTTGACATAGTCTGTCCCTCTATAATTCTTACTCATTTAAGAAAAAAAATTGTCTGTATCTCCTCCTGACACATCTCTTCCCACTCCCTGCATAACATCAGGTGTATTCTGTTCCTTTAAATATATTCTTCTAATGCCATACTACCAAATCTCAGAGAGATTAAATGTTCAGTATTGGTGTAAAACAAGGCAGACATATTTCAAATTACAGGGTTGGTCCAATTGAGGGAGCCTATGTAACATCTGAGTGTCATCTCCATTTTATTTCAAAGGAACAGGAACAGAAATTTCAAAAGCCTAAGTAATTATGTGGGATCTTGTTTAGATTTCCGCAACTTATTTCCAAATTTTCAGACTCTCTCCTTTGCAGCCCTTAGGAATGCAGCAAATAACCATAGTAATTCATCTGTCAGTAACTCTTCTCATAATTGAATTGGAGGCAACGTCTTTCTCATGCATCCACCCCTGTTGGGCAAAGTTGCTATGGGACTGCCTACAACAGAGCGTCCCAAGCCAGACCCAAATGAGCTGTATATTTACACAAAATAACATAGTGTCTTATCTTTCTACTAGTTCAAATCCCAGAAGTAATATGGCCATCTGTGTCACCTACAGGGAGGAAGTTCAGGCAGACCTGTATAAGGCACCACAGAGCTGCCGCGTGCCTCCATCAGAAACAGAGATGTATCACCTGTCTGCTGCCCGAGAAGTGTGATGCCTGGAAGAACAGAAACATTGGAAGGACAGCACAAGGCAGACAGAACAGAATCTCAGAGAGAAGGGTTTAGGGAGAAGATGCCAGAGCAGGAGTTTAAGCACATGCTTAGGCTCTATTTCCAGGGAAAAAAAAGTGACACAGATCAGATTATTTTTCACATACTCCGTATTCATCATCTGGCATTTCATCAACATCTACTTAGGTAAGGAATGGCCGTGTCTGGAGGCGAGGCATGACAAGGTGTAACCTTTGATAAAAATAAGGCATGACAGTTGAATTTGGAGGGCAGTGATCCAAAGCCTCTGCTCATGCCTATCGACATTTCAGCTGTAAGGCAAAGCTATCAATGCATAGGACCTAAATGCAATAGAACAGGAAAGGATGAGAATATTATTGTCAGGTCCACTGAGCTAAGGATGCTCTGCCAATGGAAGATTAAGAGAAAACAAAAAAGTCAAAGAATCATGCCACTTCACAACATCTCCTGTACAGGAAGGCAGCAGACATGAAACTGATCATGTGACTTTGCAGCACGACAGAAAGGTGATCTCAGACACTAAAAAGACCATTTATGTAAGCAGTCTTCTTTCCAGCTTTGGTAGCCAACTGCATGTTTTAGAAGCATTTTTACTGACATCATGCTTGTATGCCAATATAAAAATAATTTAGAAATATATATTATTCATCAGTTTTTATTCTCACAGAACTTAGAAACAATAATCAAATATAATATTTACCATACCACTTTGGCTAGATTTAGTGAGTAGAAATATTAAAAAATGTTTCCAGAGAACTGCTTTGCAAATATCAGCTGAAGTATAACTGCAACAGAGTATAGAAGAAAGCCAGCTGTGAAAGATTGCACTGTACTCATGCTATATAATTCTTCAATACGTAAATCAAGCAATATAACTCATTAAATGAGAATAATAATAATAATTAAAAAAGTGTTGTCAGAGTAACAGATAAAGGAATGCACAGTGTATTAGTTATCAACGCTTTATTATTGAAAACAAAATTGAAATTCTCTTATCTGGCACATAAACAATTATTTCTACAAAAAGGAAAGCCTACAAATCTGATAATTTATACAAATAACAGTTCTTCAAAAAATAAAATTTTAATTTAGTAAACTTGTCTTGTGCTCTTTTTTTATTTTTTTAGCACTGTCTGCAATAATCCACCATAAATCCCTGAGCAGAGAGACATATTTTAAACATGTTTTAAATTCATCCCAAAAGAAGAAAGTTATCAAGCCCAGACCTATATTAAAAAAACGTATTCAGGGACATTCTTGTTAAATTTACGCTACTCCATTTTTCTTTCTTTCTTTCTTTTTTTTTTTTTAAAGAAATAAACAAAAACAGTTATCAATCAAGCATGACACTGCATCACTGGAGTGCTCCCCCTTTCCCCTTTTTGTGCAATGAATAAAAATTACTAAACAAGAATGAGTACAAGTTCAAGGAGACAAATAACATAGTGAGTGCTTAAGACCAAAAAGCCATCGAAGTTTGATGGCTGTTGAGCAAATAAAGTTGCATGATACCACAGTTTTATACTGAGTTCAGTTATAGTTACTAACTAATTTATTTCTATACTTTTTTCCAGAAAGTAAAGCAGGAGAGTAAGTTCAAGCTACCATGGTACTCTAACACTGGTTTCAATGATAAAGTAGAAATTCAACTTTTGACCCCTCAATTCTGCTGTTCTAGCTATAACATTATTTGAGAAAAGCTTGACATACTTCACAAAACCAAACATTCTTGCCCCTCTGGCCTTTTTGGTAGGCCAGTTGTAAACTTCACAACACGTGGTATTTTAGGAGCAAGAGGAAAGAAAAAGAAACACACACTACTACATTTTTTTTACTATACTGACTTTGAAATAGCTACTCCCCAATCTATTTTAATACTGATTTAAAATCCAAGTGTAAGGGGAGAATGACCAAAAAAGGTAGAGTATAACTCAAGTGTCCCCTTTCCTGTTAGGTACACATACTAAGCACAAAAAATGCAAGGAAAACCAAATAAAAGAAATGGCAACACTTACAGACTGTTGTGTTAATGGCAGGTAACATTGCTGCAGTCAAGTAATAAATAAATAAATACAGCAAAGCATTCTTCTCTACAGTTTTGTCCGAGTGGTGCTCAACAGTTAAAAAAAGCAAGAAAAAAAAAAAAAAAAGAAATGAACCAATCAAACCTTTTCTCAGTAATAAAGAGTTTTTAACAGAAGATCCTGAAGAAGCTTCAGTTCAAGGTGCTCTACCACTTTAACATTATATCTGCCATTACTAAAAGAACACTGAAGCAGATACCAATAAGTCATTAAATGAAAGAGTAAATTTTCTTACAGGCAATAATACTTATTCCAAAGAAAAAAAGCAGTTAACAAATGGCCTGGAAAAAAACTGACTAAAGCTTCTATATATCGCAATTTAAAACAAATTATTTTTACATTTAAAAACTGAAGGCTGAAACAGTAACTAAGCCAAATCATTCTGAAACAGAAATGAATCTAACCTCACCAAAAACATATTTAGACGTTGGACAGCACTGCTGCTAGCACACGTTGGCATGCAAACAGAATGCTAATATTTGGTTAGAATCTGAATGGGTAATATTTTTTAAAACACCACCACTATGAAAAGAAAATGGGAACTGTCTTTACAAATTTCTCTTATCTACACTGTTTTAAGCATAATCTAATCCAGCCCCTTCAGTTATTTGCTATTCTCACCAAAGTATAACATTTCCTTTTCTCCAAGCTGCTCATGAAGTCTCATTTGTAACATATCCAAGTACTGATATTTTCAAATCACACTTGGCTGAGTTATTGCAAAAATATTGCATGCAATGTCCAGCTTAAATTTGGTCTTATCTGACAGCAATGTAGAGACAAACACATTGTTCTATGGCATACATATATTTTTTTCCCCTTTAAATGAGAGTCTCACCACACTCATTTGATATCAGGGCAAACATCTTGCTTGTATTGCTAAGTCACATATTGGGATTTTTTAATTATTTTTTACTACTTTGCATACACATCTGATGTAGAATATGGGTAGTTCCTTGTCTGTTCTGTCCAGCTCACAGTCATTTGACCGTGTCTCTCAGGAAAGCTGCACTGAAATTTAACAGGCTGAAATAATATCTATATTGTCAGTAAAACTTTTGAATGCTGTCATCTAATCATGAGTGACAGGTTAGAAAAAGAATTGGCCATAGAAGCTGTGAAACCAGTAAGCAAGTGTTCCTAAAGTGAGATACAGCAGCATTAAGACAAACTGCAAACACACTGGATTTAGTATACATTTTAATGAGTTACAGTATCAGCAAAATACTATAACCTACTATTACTACTTTTACTCCCATATGGCTTAATATATCCTGTCCAATTTCCCTTACTGTTTCTGTGACAGTATACATTTCAAGTACCCACCCACAAGTGAGCAATATGGGATTTGCAATGATCTATCAAATATGACAGAACACCTTCTCTCAAGTGTTATGGTCTAAATAGTTTTGCGGGGTAACAAGTCCTTCATGAATATCTCAAAATCTCCCTTTTTCTATTTCTCTAGCAAAAAAACATATGTCAAAAAAAGCAGAATAACTTGTCCTAGCAGCAATTAAGACCTCTGATCCTTACAGTCAAGTCCAATGAGTTCTGTGATCAGACAGCTCTGTGGAAGTTCTAGTTTGTGGTTTTAGCCAACTTAAGAAGAAAAGTTCAGAATTTTCATCATCATGTTTTGGACGTCTTCAAACCTTGTTTCTCCATAATATTCCACAATTTGCGAAGATTGGACTGAGTGATGACATCATCGGGTTTAAGTTGAAGAGCAAGGAGGTAGTTTTCTTCAGCTTCTTTCAGTTTACCATTCAGATGGAGAATGGCTCCAAGATTCATTAGGGCAGCTGGATACTGGTACAAAAGAAAGTGAAGGAGAAATATCAGGAATATTTTCAATTTTTCTTTTCCAACAATCTTCTTCCACTTAAATTACTCCCTTATGTTAGTAGACTTTTCATGAGAGCAGTTTAGAAATTTAAGCAAATAGAGATAATAAGAAAAAGTTTCTCAACAGCTGGTGTATTCTTTGTGCTTTAAACAGGGCAAGCTCTGGTGCCTACAGACAGACTCCTCTCTCTAATGAGAAAACATTGGACTCATAAAGCTTTACATGTGGTAATGTCAGCATAGCACAGTTTCCCAGAGAAAATCAAAGAAATCCAAGACTGGATTAAAGACAGGAATTTAATTTTAATTCAACCCATTGCCAATAAAGTGTTTATAATTGTTGGGAATAGTTAACACACTGGAACTCATCCCTTTTTTCTCTTTGTCTTAATGATAGCTAGTAGAAAATACAATCTGTTGTTCTCAGACTCCAAGGATGTTCAGGGGTCCTAGGATATCCACTTAGATTCAGGCTGTGGCAATTATTTCTTAATTTAATGACTGAATAAAATTAACAATGGTGGAAACATGATATTTTAACAACAAAGATGTGAAAATTTCATAGCAAATCCATCAAAAAGCTTCTTACACTACTAACAATTTTTTCCATCATTAGCCAAGATTTTTTTCTTTTTATTTTTTCATCTTTAGATTATTCCATTATGAAACAATAGGTTGTTCATGATAATTTGACATGCCTAGTTACTGGAGTTCGCAAATATTACAAGGGCAGAAAAGTAGATTTATGAAGCTGAAGAGAATAGTCTAACCTACCTTGTTGCCAAGTACCTAAGGTATTCACATGCTAGCAAGACCACAGTTAATGGCATCTGCCAAGGCGGGACCTTGGACTTCAAAGAAAATGGGGAAAAAATCCTACACAAAATTCACTGTGGTTCTCCCCCTCAAGTTGCTATCACTTTGAACGAGCTTCAGGAGCACTCATTTCAAAGTCACATAGTTTTGCCTCAGAGTGTTTCAAGACACCACTCACCAGTGTTCTGATCAAAATGCAATACTCAAAATTGTAAAGCCTCAGACTACTGTGTTGGGGTGTTGCTGTGCTCTAGAAGCCCTTCAGTAGACAATAACTTCAGGAAAATATGGTAGGTAGAAGGCCAATAAAATATGCACTGGTGTTGGTCTCCTGGATTGATGGAAAGTCTTTAGTGTAAGGAAGACTTACCTATGTTCCAAACCTACCCACTAGTAAGTTAAACTTATTACTCTCATCCTTCTGAATCAAGCTTCAGAAACACACTCTGTAATTCTTGTGTCCAAAACTTAAATTTTGTGGTGGGAATGTTGTCCAGAAAATTCTATAGGTTTATATCCTACAAATATTTGATATTTTTTTCAGCTTTCTTCTTGCTTCTTTTCACCTATCAACACGTGCATCACAAAAACTCATGAATAACAGTGACACATCAAATTTTCAGAACAACTGGCTTCCAGATTTTCAAAATTAAGCAAAACAAAATTAGTTCAGCCCTCCCTATTGTAAACATCATAATGCTAGTGCAATGGAATCTAAAATTGTTATTTTTAGATTTAATTTTTCTTGTTTTACCCTAACAGATTATTTCCACCACCCCTAAGTCAATTGCTTCATTCAGCCAAAAAGCAAAATAAAAAAAAAAACCACATCCAGCTGAATTTTATAAAGTTTTCCCACTTAAATACACTCCAAAATTTCCTGTTCATAACCTGTATAAAGAAAGAAAACCAAGCCCCTGAAGTGTAATCTTTGCTATGGACAACACATATTGGCAACCACATTATCAGAGCTCCATCTTTGCAAATGCCAGTCTTGCACACTGTTTATAATGGAGTAATACACTCCTTAATTACAGATGTTCTAGGTGCTAACTGAAGTCATGTAAGTGAAGAATGATTCAAAAACAGATTCACTGTATATGGATGGCTGTCTAAATATCCACTTATTTTATTTATTCATTTATTTTTAAACCTAAGATTGCTTGAGAGAATTTTGTTGTATCATGAATAGGACAGCCCACTCCCACTAACTGTGGTCCTCATTTGTCTAATGAGAGTTTATAAATCAACCAGCTTTTTCAAGAGTACAGTTATTGATATAGAACTGTCTTCTGACTTGAAATGTAACTATGTACATGTTTATATATAGGCAAAGCTTACCATGGGTAAGGATTAAAAAGACTTACATTTAGAAAATCTTGTATTAAATAAGATATACATTAAAATGTGCTCACAGTCAATTCTACAGCACTCACAAACTTATTGTGTGGAAAGTAACACAGTTGTCTCATACAGCTTCCTGAATTCCCTGTTTCCTTCACATAGCCCTAAAAATATGGTATATGTATGGTACTAATCAAGTATTCTAAAGAATGTCATATATATAAGACTATACGTCTAGCTAAGAAACGTCTTCTGCTATCATGGTTTTAATTCGATATATCATTTCACTAAAGCAAGTAACAGAAACATTCTAGAAAAAAACCAAACTGCATGCCTTTTAACTGAACTTGGAATTTTCCAAATTCTATACATCGTTCCTGATTTCCTGGAGATCTAACAAATTTATTCCGTTAATGCTCTAAGCAAATGTATCCATGGAAAATGTAACCTCATTTCAGGTAGTGCTGGAAGTTCATTCCATCTCCTTCATGTTTCAAATGAGGATGTGCACAAAAGTGCACAGGATTTCAGAAAGACTGCTCCCTGACTTTCTAGGGTATCAGCCACCCCAGTATCTATGTTTTTTTGTAACAGTCTCAAGAATTTGGAGTGACTGAAAGATTATACATCAGTGCCATTGCTCTCTGACAGATGTAATGATGGTCTGAGGACTAGAGAGCGTATATTTGCTATAGCTTTTCTTCACATATATTGTCTTTTATTAAAGACAGCTGATAAAACTTTTCAGTAAGTTAACAAAGGCAGTCGGCAGCTACCAGTGCAATAACAGGGGACTTGTAGCACTGTTTAACAAATGACACCACCTACTACTTCAGAGATTTGAAAAGAGAAACAGCCCTGCCTTCATTTCCTTTTGTAGACAGAGGCTTTACATCAAAAAAAGCTGACTGGCATTTCTATCACAGTTATAAATGCTGTCTCTTATGTTCTAGTAAGAATCATTCCCTTTATTAGCATTTTTACCGTGGTGTGCTTGTTACATTAGTGTTTTGTGGGAGGGAGTGGGGGTATGTTCTTTTGGGGAGGAGAGGACACAAACAACAGAGTAGTTAATGAATAACGAAATAGCAAAAGGTATGCATTTAGTTACCTCAGGCATTTTTGGTTTACATTGATGACAATTCTTTCAAACTTTCTCCATAACACAAAAATAAAAGGAGACTCTTGGGGCATGTAAAAATTGTAAAGTAAACTGAATTATTCTCTAAAAACAAAGAATTATGGAGAGTCCAAATAATTCAAAATAACTCTGAGTAGTATTTTGGAATTACACTAATGTAACAAAGTATAATATTAAACCCCAAAATACAACGAATCTTAATGACACAGAAGATGAGCTATTCTTGTTCATCTCTGGCTCCACATATAGCAAATGCCATATCAGAAGAACAGTCTCAAACAGAAGACAACATGTTTACTTCTATATATGCCTAAGAAGTTATGGAGAGAGAAACAAATACACACTTAACATAACTCAAAAAAAACCCACCTCTTGCATGGCAGGCGAGTATTAACAAAAAACAGCTCAAACACAAGCAATGAAATCTAAACTTGTTTTCCTCAAAGCCATGCTTAGAGATGAAGTTCCCTGCTCAACACCACAGAGTTCAAGGCAGCAGAATCTGAGATGAAAGTGCATTTTGTTGCTGCTGTGGTAGTTATAAGAAATATCATGCCAGTTTTTACTCCAGTCAAATTACAACTGCAAGCTGCTTCTCACCTAGCCATTTTAAAAGGTCACTGAAAAGATGTTGCCAGCATTTGTCTTGCTCTTAAAGAATTACTGTAGTGTGTTGTAATGTTTCAAAACAGCCCCAGGCCTGTTTAATGAATACTGTAATCAGCATGGCCAACTCATCAGAAACACAGAGCCTAAGCCTCTTGTTTTAAAACTGCAATTAAAGAGACTTGTTCTTTTAATGGCTCCCGTTGAGTAAAGTCCATACATAAATTTGGACACAAAATGTCATCCACATGTGAATATTTCATCCCATCATTTCTAGTTAAATATGAGTGAAGAATTCAAGTACAAGAGCAAAGCATGGTGGACTGCTTCATCTTATCAGTGATCATGGGATAATATGCTGTCATGTCTTTTTTATCCCTCTACACTGATGACAAGAATTTTCACCTGAACTTTTATTACTGGTGTTATTGCTGTAGCACAGCATAGTATTTTCTGAAGCAATCAAAATGTCAACAGCTCCCTTTTTATTGCTAAAGATAACTGTGGACAACAGAATCATTTCAGGGGTGGCACTTGCTTTTGACAGACCTCACAACTTTTGAGAAAAACCATGACCTAGGAGTTGCTCCAAGATGCAAGCACACTACTTCAAAGAACGGAGGAGGATGGAGAAGATAGAAGAAGAGGTCTGGAGGGACATGCAGTGAGATGGTTGCTGCCAGCTGGATCTTACTCTCCAAAGCAATCAGTGACAACACTGTAAATTCAGCAGTGACACATGGAAGTAGAGCTTTTTCTAGGAAAGGCCTAGCGTTGCCAGGTAAGCCAAGCGCTTGCTATTCCTTCCAGAGACTTCTGTTTCCACCTGGATCTCTGTTCTGTGAGACTTCTTAAGTATTGCAGTTTGTGTGTGCTATTTATGGCATTTTGTTCCAAACAGCACACAAATCACAAGACACCGATCTTCAGTAAGTTGGCTAAGATGACAAGATCAAATTGTCCAGGAACAGATAACTTGGTGCAAAAAGCATTTTGGAACAAGATGACAGGATGTAAAGCAAAATCCATAAAAATAATAATAAAAGTAAAATAAAAGGTATAAAATTCAGAGTTGAGAGGGATTTCCTGTGTCATCAGCCCAGACAGCAAAGCATTCAGTTCTGATGGAAAACAAACAAAAAAAATCAGCATCTGTGCAAACTCTTAAAACGGAAGATTGCTCTGCAACTTTTACTCTATGACAGAAAAGTGCATTATTTAAACTGCCCATCTGCTCATGAACAATTTTGGTAAGTATGCTTTTGTGTTGACAACAGCTTTCAGCTTAAATGGTGAAGAGAGGAAATGAAGGGAAAAACATTCTCCTTGCAAGTACTAATGTGAAAAAACATTGAGAAGAGTACAGTTTCCTCAGTTGTATTAGTCAGACTTAAACATCTCTGTTGCAAAGGGAGTTTGCATCCAAATCTAATTACCTTAAGACTGACAAACATACAGAGCTATATAAACCTAACAACAAGCTAGGCTCCAAGGGGGAGTGTATCCTTGGATTCAGTCATCATATTTAAGAGTACTACGTTGCTAATGCTGATACTGAGAAATTATTAATCTCCATGGAAGAAGACCGCCCTCCAGAAAGCAAAAAGAACATCAAAAAAGAAAACACATGAAAAATAAAGTATATAGGGAAAAAAAAAAGTTTCCGTTGAATACTATTTAATAATAGTCTCAGGTTAAGATAACATATCAAGGTCGTAAGGCAGAAGAGTATGAGTTAATACCTGGCCATCTTAACAAGTGATGATACCACAGAAATTTTAGGTCATGTACTTTTTGTATTGTGTTTTTTTTTTTTTTGTTTGTTTGTTTTGTTATTATTTTACATTTGGACACTCTCATCTGGACTTTCAAAGCAGATGACACTTTTACTTGCCTAGTGAAAGGATAATATACATGGAAATTGTTTCGATGCATCTAACCCTGTGTGCTTTCAAGCATTGGAGTTTATCCTGTCTACAATTGCAAACTACAGGATAGGTACATTTAAAATCATTAATGTAAAAGTGAAGGAAAGATTTTTCCATCATTTTGTTATATTCATGGGTGGCAGATGTAGGAGTTTTCTTCCAAAAGCATAGTGTGAAATTATTCAGTTTGCTTGCAGATTTAGACATCGATGTCATTAAGGAAGCCCAGGGCTGTGAGTCAAGAAAACAGTTGGAGACTTGGTTTGGGAAGGGAGCATTAAGTAGACTACTTTGTTTCCCAGATTATCACAACAATAAGAGACATTTTAGCATCAATGTTCTCCAGCCAGTAGAGACTTTTTTCCTCAACATCTTTTTTACCTTAACCTTCAGAGACTGCTCAGAAAGCATTGTTACTCAAAACCCAGAAAGCATATATAGAACCGTGCTACATCTTGCTTCTGAAAAGGTATATAACATTTGCCTTACATAAATTCAGAGTATACCATTTTCTATATCAAGTTAACAAAAGCATGTTACTTTTGTTCAGATGAAGGCTGCAGATCATAACAAGAGCTGGAAAAGTCCCACAAAAACGTATTTGTAATTGTAATTTCTGTGCATCTAGGGGTTTTTTTATCCCAATGGCCAAGCATCAATTGCTTTGATTCATCCTTAGAAAACCTCCTAGTAATCACTCTCAGTTTATATAGGAACTGTGATGGACACTTTTAGATAACACATTTGTATTACCGTAATAAAAGCTAAACAGGAACATACATTATGAGCATTTAATATTATGGCTATATTTAACCAAATAAATAACATTTTCCAGGCCTCAAAGTGTTTCTAATTACACTTTTTAGCTTTCCAGCTCAATCACTTAGATTTCATTTTAAAAATCTTAAAATTACTTTATTTTTGTTTATGGAAATCCAACAGTGTTCTGATGTCTGCAATCTGATAATTTTAATACATAGCCATGAGTATGGTAGAAAACATTTAACAAGCTCTTTACCTTATCTAATACAAGTACACTGTGTGCTACTTTAGAAGTATATACTCCCAGAAGTGAGAAACTCGATGAATAGAAATGTCATCTGTACTGTCATACTGACAAATAAATTGCTCAAAATCTTTCAGTAACAGAATTTTGAACTATTAAGAAAGAGGGTTTTTTTTAAAAAAAATTAAGTTTGGCCTGTGAATAAACGCATTTTTTGCATACATTTTCTTTCTAAAACTTGGAAACCAGAAAAATAAATGGCTATGTGCTACTGCCTAAAGATTAAAACTAATTTTTAATTTAAAAGAAATGTAAAGTGTTAAAAGAAAAATGAATATACTCTACTTCACCCAGCAGCACACATGCAGGGCTGATTAGAATAGTTGTTCATATTAACATAGACAAAACTAGCTAATCTTCAGAAAAAACTCTAATTTACAGATCATCTGAGATTATGATCAAAATTATATTCACAGCAATTTTTTTTTTTTCAATCAAATAAAATGTAATTGGAAAATAAAACTGCCCAAGGAGAATGAATGCATCATCCAGCTGGGCATTCATTGCCCAGATACTGACCAAACACCTCAGTGCCCAGAGAAGGTTGTGTAGTTTTTCAAGATGCTAGTCACAGGTATATGAAGTTCTCCATTACAGTTTCCATTTCTGAGTAGAATAGCCAACTACTGAAATTTCAGAAAGAAGGAGTGTTCATTTCTGGCCTTGAAAATTTAGTTAATAATTAAGGGGATCTCAAAATCACAAGATTTCCAGTATTCTGGCTCAGGATGTTCACTTGAACGTTAAGTGTCAAACAAGGCTTTGCACATTTGGCTGACAAGTGCAATCAGCTGAATTAAGCGCTTGGAAACCAAATTAATGTTTATACTGCTGTATATTTCCCAAAACTATGAAGGTATTCACAGTTGTAAGGTAAAGCTTTCAGGCACATTGTGTAAACCATTACGCAACTTGACATACTTGCTCTGAGCACAAAGAATGAGAATCTTGCTGATTTGTTCAAGGTTTATATCACGCACAATGACTATTAAGACAGTGCACAGAAAAAAGTGTGATGTTAGAGCATTACAGAATCAGGAAAAAAAGAAAAGACTAGGAGATTATGAGGCATTGTAAGATGTTTTAGGATGAATTTCAGCCTTCATTCTACCTCTCCATTGACACATTTTATTTTGGCTAACTTTCCCTAGACTACAGAATCAATCATTATTCCTCTACTAGTAATAATTTCACTGGCATGAAAGTGCAATTGATGTTTACCACATGAAGTGATACGATTTCCATAATAACACGTTTTATAAATAGCTTCTGAAGGTATTTTAAAATTGGTTAAAAACCACAACTTCAGCATGTGGAAATGTTACCAAGGCAATTTTACAAATAAAATCTAACTCTATAAATTTGTAAATAGATAACAAAGCTCTTGAGATGATGTATCCTTCAAGGAACTACATTTTTGTTACAGAGTAGAGAGAACTGAAAATGCTTTCCAAAATCTTCTTTCTAAATATTTTATTTTCTGAAATTTCTGCATGGAAAACCTTAAAGTACTTGCATACGAATTTTTTTTTTCTTCCCTTTTGTCCTTTTTTTTCATCTGGATCATACCACTTCCATCCTTGTTGCATAGTGCATAAAGGTTATGCCCACACTCTGTCTTGGCTTTGGTTTTGTTCACAGGATTATGAGGGCTGCTGAGAAAAGAGGCACATGCTATTGGTCCTTTGTAAAACGCAGAATTACACAGCTCTGTGTAATTCATAAGAATCCATGCTTTACTTTTTGGCAGCCAGTAACGTGCAGGTGTTCCCTGTATAGTATTTAGCAATTAAATCTACAGTACATATTAAAAATATTAACTTCCAGAGAAAGTGCAAGGATTTAATTTTGATTCTTGCAGCTTAAAGCTTTTAGGTCTGTAGTTTCTAAAACTTGGTCTTTTGATAACTACTATTAAGATCATTGGGCACTAATTGCTCAGTAGGCTTTTACAAAGTTGTGACTTGTAAAAAAATAAATTAGTTTCTGCTAGGGCAGCCTTATTTACAACATCTATCAGTGACACATACGTTCATAGTGCTTTGTGAGTAATTAATATCAGTAACAGCGAGACATGTTCACTGGTAGACCTACACATCCTACTCTGAAAGGTTGCACTCGATACCACATATGCCTGTAACTGCTGTTCATTAAATAGAAGAATTCTGTATTCTTCAAACCATGTTTTTAAGAAACAGACACAGGAAGCAACACTGTGAATGTCTGCCTTTTTAAGAAGGTTTAATTAATTATTTCTGAAGGCACAAGAGGACAATTAATATTTGCAGGACTAGCACCAAGAAATCAAAGTTCAATTCCCGCCTCTGAAATGGAATGCCAAAAATTACTCAGTGAAACCAGATGCTTGCTCCACACTGCCCCAGAAAAACCACTTCATGACTGGAGTATACTATAATCCAGGGCCATTAGAATCTCTATGCACATCTGTAGTTAATGGTTCAAGTTAATTTGTTTTATTATGTATTTTCACTAGGTATACCACCCATTCTGTATGAACACCACAGGATCCTACAGAAATTAACTTTGGATCCTACCTACTAGCAATCTTGTTAAAGCTCATTTTCCGCCTAAATCAAAAGGTTTGCCTCCTGTGCAATTTCCATAATCTCCGTTCAGAAAGCATTTTCTTCCTCAATAATGGGTAAAACATCCAATTTGTGAACTAATAAGCAGCAAACTATCAATGCAGCCATTAGAACAGAATTTTTAAAATAGAATTAATGAAGGACCGTGTACTGATCTTTCAAAAATGCTAAAAAATACACACGATAATTTAAAGTGCATTCAGAATGTGAAGATATTAAGTAGAACTACTGACTTACAGTAAAACACCAAATAACTCCACCATAAATATATCCATCATTTCCCCCATGGAATCAAAGAGGCATAGAGCAAATCTTCATATGGAATTTAATTTAGGTTTTTATTGTGGATTTTCATTTTTACTGTTTGTTACCTTGGAAAAAATTTCTATTTTCTTTCATGCTTTAATTGTTCTCAGTGAGATTGAGGCAGCCAGATGCTTAAGCAACTGGCACTGTTACAAACCATAATGTCAGATTAGTTATTGCTGCAGGAGGAGAACCTTCACTGGAGCACCTGAAGAACTAGTAGAACTGCCTCAGTTTAGTAATAGAGCTGCTTATTATATGGAAGACGTTTCAAAAAGGTAGGTGCACGTGAATATATATTTGCTCTCCACTAAAACTAACTTGGGTGAATAGAATCATGTAAAGGCAATAAGCTGAGCTGACTAATACACCGTGGTTCAAAATTCCTTAAAAAAAAAAGGACTGTTCTTTGGGGTAAATGAAAAGCTATCCACTCCCTTCTCACTGCATCTTCCCTTTAGGAGACATCTGATCTCTAGACTATAACTTTCCCAGGGAAAAATACATTCAAACTGGTACTGAAGTTAAAGACAGATTCCAAGAAAATTACTTCAGCCAGACACCTGCCACCCATCCCCTTCTGAGCAGTCTGCAAACACACAGTTCTTCTCAGGCAGATCTCAGATTTAAACCAGCCTTAATATAGGGCATTATATTTTTTGTATGCAGTCATCTAGATACACCCAGAGGCGTGGGAAGGTGGGGTAAAATAGCAGTTGCATCAAAACCATCTTGTGAAACAGAAACCTAATTTCTCTGGAACTTGTGGGGAAGAAAACTAATAGGGTATGCCAGCGCACAACTAAACATCACTCCTAGAATAAGAAATACATCAGAACTATAGATTAGGAAGAAAATTAGGAAGTTATTTATTATAAAACATCCTAGTGAGAATGCACTATTGCTGAGTTTATTTAATGAGCATTAAACCCACTTCCTTATCAGTTCTAATTGCATAATAAATTCATTCCATTGTTTCCAGAACCAGCACTAGAATACTCTAGTAGGCAAAACCTTGCTGGATTCTCTTTTAATTGAGTTCAAACAGATGGTTTAATTTCTGAAATGCTAATCTACTGCTGTGAGTTCTACATTTCATGGCACTTTATTTTTGATTGACATTGAGGGCCACATTTACAAGGTAAAGCCAATCTTGCTCTCTCCAGGCACTGAAGCAGGCACCAGAGTACCCCCTGCCATATTAATATCAAACTCTGAATCACAATCAAGTGCATAGGTCTCATCATGGCACATCATCTTCACTTCCACAATTTCAGCAAAGAGACTGTATCTCTACAAACTACTGCTTCCCATTATCTCAAAGCATAATGACTCCTTTTATTTAACTCAGTAGTACAAATCTAGACTGCGACTTGTTATTAATTAGTTTCACAAACCTGTTTTTTTTAATTATTCAGTAAATGCACACTGTAGTTGAGTGCAAGTGCAACTGCTGCACAGCTATTTTCATACTGAAAAGTAATCATAGAAAAAAACATTATCTGTCTACAAAGATGTGGACGAAAACCACTAAAATTGTTAGATGAAACAAATCTGCACTCCACCAGCCAGGCCTAGCTGACCTCATATCTTTTTCTCCTCAAATAATTTTGATGGTGTACTAAACATATCTGTATACCAGACAAAGCTTCAGATTTGCATAATGAAAATACATATTAAAAATAGAAACATGAGGACATCAAGATTTCCATTCAGGTTAACTGAAGTTTAGTCCTACAAAATTTTGGAATCAAGCTCTTGACAATAAAATAGCTCAAGTATTATTTGGCATGGGAATTTCTTCTCTTTGGAGAATTTATAACCTATTCATTGAGAATTACAATCATCTGATGGGATCAGAACAGTGTTCTGTATATAGGTAGGTGCTTGGAGAGAAACAGAATCTATACCTTAATGCTTGGATGATTAACTGAACTAATAATAACCATGCATGATTTTTGTGAAAACATGGTCTTTTACTTTTAGGGGATTTAGTCACATAAAGATTTTGAACACTGTGGGTCACAGAGGCCACAATGGAAATTGGATGCATAAACCAAAATACTCTGGTATTTGTTTGCTTGTTTGTTTTGGGGGAAGGTGTCTTTTTGTTGTTGTTTGTTTGTGTTTTTGTTTGTTTGTTTGTTTTTTTTTATTTTGTTGTTTGTTTGTTTGTTTTTAAAGAACACTTTATTAGCAGCTCTAAGTACCATATGGAATTGCCACCAGACGTACTGAAAATTTTATATGACCTCCATCCTAGGCAAATAGCACATGAATTGTCAGAGTTTCTTTCTCTCAAATTATATTAAGCACAAAATTACTCTTTCAACAGTTTTTGGTAAGGGTAATTGACAATTTAATGAAGCTCTAAAGTTTAATTAAATTACAAAAGAGGAGCTACACATAGTTGCTTATTTCTAACATTTGTTCCCCCATTGATGGAAAACTTTTCTATACATTTTACAGTTCATAAAGACAAATGTCTCAGAAAATATACTACACCAATAATTAGACTAGGCTGTAGAAGGATCAATATATATGGGAAATTAATAACTATTTTCATAGCTAAAAATGAAATTAAAATCACTCCAAATTACTGTGACAACCAGCTTCTGGCTTTGCCAAATTTTTCTGCGTATGCCACTTACTGTCTGAAAAACTTTTCATTAAGAAGAGTTCATAGCTGCTTGCATAATTTTGCTTGAAGAAATCAGGAACTACAGAGCCCAATTTCTCTCTCACATGCAGGGGAAACTGAAGGAACTTTAAGCAAGTCAATGGTGTAACTGCAATGCAATATCTTTATAAGCAGAAGAAACACAAATGTATTTTCATTTTAGTTATTTAGAACTTACATAGCAAAAATATTTATCTATTGATTAGGATATCAGTGTACAACAACTTATTCTGGAATGGAAATAAACAGCAACTTAAAGGCTTTTTAATTTAATTCCAAAGCTCACAAAATACACTAAGCGAGCCAACTGACCTCAGATATTTGCATATTTAACCGCTTACATAACCAGAAGAAAAGGGTACAAATGAACTCCCTGTAATCTAACTCTCACAAAACTGAAGCTGATAAGTGTAATGACACGACTTCCAGCTTTATCCCATGCATCTTACATGAAGATGGATCACAATATCAGAACCAGATTTAAGTATTCCACAAACACCCAAAAGCACGTTCAGTCTTTGCTTGCACAGAGATGCTGCAGTGCATGAGAAAACACACATAGAGTTTTCTGGGGAAAAGTATAAAATATATATTTCCCAAAGGAAATTCAGTGTTTTCCACAGCTGAGCAAATTGGTTTTCAAACTACACATCTCATCCCAATATTTGGCTTCAGTATTACAGGTAAATATCCCAATTCCAATAGCCTGTGTGCTTTCTTTGTCCCTTGATAGAGATGACAGGGATGTGAAATGCTATATGGGTGTATTTGTTTGTTTTGCCTGTTGGGTTTTCTTTTGAGGTGGGAGGCACTAATCTCTGCTGAAGCAGGAATACTTCTAAGTTTCACAACAACAGCCTGCACACAAGTCTTCTTTGAAGCCGACAATCGTGAACAACAAAAATCCTAAATGCGTCTTTAAAATATTTAGGAGGATTATGAGCAAACGTAATTGCAAGTACAGAAAGATAACTTTTTTGTTCAACAGGATAAAGACAAATAGCTGGACAGAGACAACATATGTGCCTTGCACTTAGCCCCAGAGAAGATGTACAAACAGAGTATAAGGACCTGGAAGGTGTGAAGCAACAACAATGACAAAAGAAAACTGAGCTGGGGACCCAATTTAGATTTAAAAAGCTCTGCAGCTCAGAAAGACCCAAGAGTTCAGGCATGCATAAACTCTTAACATGGAGAAGAGTTGGTATTTCTGTGCAAACACTGAAGAACCTTTCTACCTGAAATGAAGAGCAGCTTGCATTCAGTTAATATTAATTTTCTTAAATTTCTCTACTCTGCACAACCTTTAGGCCAGGTCAGCCTTCTACTAGGCAGGCTGAAAAATGTACAGCTATTCTGATATCAAATCTCAGAGTCAATCTTTTATTGCCTGTCAAAAGGGAAAACCTACCCAACTTACAGTAACCAAGAAAGCGCTCTCTCATCCTTTTGAGAGCAGAGAGTACTGTCTTCTTTTTCTGAGGATGTTACATTATCTCCTTTCTCAGAGGATCTGATCCATGCCTAGGCCTCCCACCCTGTATCGGACTGAAACCAAGCTATTAAAAGTATGCCACCTGGAAATAAAGTCCACATCAGTCACACCTATCTTCTTATTAGGAAGCTTTTTAGTTCAGACAAGTCCTACATGCCCTATAACAATTGTTTCTTTCTTTAGGAAGCAACAGAGCAGGAAGAGAGGAAGAGCTGGATCCTGAGAAGTTTCCTTATCCCTCACACCTTCACCAGCAGAAAAGAAAGCAGGCATTCTCAGGAAGCCAAGAGTGCTGCTGGGCTGGAAGGAATCCACAGTCATTCACATCACTGAGGCAGAAAGTTTGGAACACTTGAGAGGAAGCCTTAAACAATGTGAGGCTTAGCAGCAGCTGGTGCTGGCAGTGGGAAGTTGTGTAGTCCTGACACAGGCAGGAGCAGCTTGGAGGGCAGGCAGAGAATCAGCAGAAGCTCCACATGCCCCACAAGGTCCACCTTTATATATTCTGTAAGGGCAGACACAAGTAAGGACGTGGACCTGCTGGAGCGTGTCCAGAGAAGGGCCATGAGAATGATCCGAGGGCTGGAGCAGTTCTCCTACGAGGACAGACTGAGAGAGTTGGGGCTGTTCAGTCTGGAGAAGAGAAGGCTCCAAGGTGACCTTATTGTGGCCTTCCCGTATCTTAGGGGGGCCTACAAGAAAGCTGGGGAGGGACTTTTTAGGATCTCAAGTAACAACAGAACTAGAGGGAATGGGGCAAAGCTGGAAGTGGGCAGATTCAGGCTGGATGTGAGGAAGAAGTTCTTCACCATGAGGGTGGTGAGACCCTGGAATGGGTTGCCCAGGGAGGTGGTTGAGGCGCCATCCCTGGGGGTCTTTAAGGACAGGCTGGATGAGGCTCTGGGCAGCCGGATCTAGTGGGAGGTGTCCCTGCTCATGGCAGAGGGGTTGGAACTGGGTGATCCTCGTGGTCCCTTCCAATCCTGACAGATTCTGATCTGTTTTAGCAGAGGACTTTGGAGCCCTGGTGGCTCGGTGGGTGGACTTGATGATCTTGGAGGGCCCTTCCAACCTAAATGATTCTATGATTCTATGATTCTATGATAATGGAAGACAACTGAAGAGGTGAATCTGCTGGATGCTAACTACCTAAAAATACATCTCTGTGGTCATTCCACGGCACCAACCTGTAATAAGAAAAGATCGCCTTGTGTTCATTACTTTGAACAGACAGAAAAACATTTTAAAACAAGGACTCTCAACTGGAAAGTGTCATGCTTTCCTGGCAATAACACATGGTATAAAAACCATGTATGTACTTTTTCTCTAGAGGACTAGGTCAGCTTTATCCATACTACACTCTGAAAACCAGGAGTACTGTGGCATAACATGGATAACAGGAACAACGTAGACCCACTCAAAAGAGCTGCAGATTCATCACTAGTGAGGGATCTGCAGTATCCCTGGAGCAGCGTGAGAACAACATTGGAACCAATGAAGTGTGGAACATTGCCAGTTTTTTTTATCAGTTGAGGATCAGCTGCAGACAATTTAAGAATCACTGTTAACCCATCCATTACTGCCATCAGCAGTGAAACTAACCTAGCAGCTCTTAAAAGTTTTATGAAAATTCTCCCTGGCAGTAAGAAGACGTGCCCTTAACAAAGCTAGCAAAAATCATTAAAGACGTCTTCCTCACAATTACTCCCAGTTTGGTGAAGCCAAAGAAGGAATTACTGAACCTTCAGGAGAAAGTTGAATAGGGAAATTTGGCACAGAAACACCTAAGGAAGATACATAATAAAGTGAATGTTGATTACATATGTTTCAAGACAAAATCCAACATCTACATTATTTTTCAAAGATGTATGTACTATCAGAAGTATATTCATTTTTAGAAGTCTTGCCATGAATAAAACCCATATATCATGAACACTTTCCATAAGGAGACATTGAAAGCATGTTATCTATAAGGTGGCTATAAAAATACAGTCAATTATCTGGAATTCACTAGCACTCTTCTGTCAACTGTTAGGTAACTTGAAAAAGAGCTTATTGCAAGCCTGAAGCCTTTGACATGAAATCTGTATTCCAGCACTGGGGAAAAAAAATAAAAGGAGCACTTGTAGAAACTGCTTTTTAATATGATATTGTGTTAACTGATTACAAAACCCCTTCAAGTCGACAAATGGTTTAGTCCCCCACATCGTGATTAAACCATCTAGTGGAAATTGTATTTATTTTGCCTATTAGGTACATTTCTCCTTTCCCCCTTATTCTATGTGTGTGTCTTTATGTATGTTGTTACAGTAAGACATTTAATCAAGCCCTTTTGAAGTGTTAGAGTGGAAACAGCTGCTTCTGACAATGTGCGGATGACATGGGGCTTAAAGCTGTCATGAGCTCCAGATTGCAAGCAGCACTAATATGTGGTTGGGACAGTAGTGACTTGCAGGTCACGGCACCTCTGTGAGGAATGCTTCTAAGCCAACCAGCTCAAGGAGGTGGCTCAAAGTCTTAAGGCTCTGGTGAGCACTCTTTCATTTAATACTCTTGTGGTTACACTTCAAAGTGCCCTTTCTTTTCAAGAGCCACTGGCCATATGTGGGGGTTCTAGAGTAGCTTTTTAAAGACTGACTGCTTCAAGTTCATAGTTAAAAAATTAGAAATGCAGTGCTATTACACTAATTATGTATTAAAAGTTGAATAAAAGCTGAAGCTTAAGTCAGTATTTCACATTCTTGTAAGGAATGCCAATTTCAATAGAATTTCTGTATGACTGATTTTTCCACATCACAGTGATCTTAAAGCTCACATTTTAGAGTGCCTAACAACTTTTTTAAACAATTTCCTTGTTTGTGAACATTACAAGATGTAGGGCACCTAGATACCATCTCTGAAAACAGATTTTCCTCAGCAATACTCCCATGCAGAATAATTGCTGCAAAAATGCCTTGCTGTCCAAGAAACTTACACTTTCATTCCTTCATGCAACTGAATTTGTTAAAATTAGACTATTGTGATTAGCCAAAGCCAACGTTGCTAGAATAAGCACATATGTGCTACTCACTGAGGAGGCTCTAAAATTATTTTTGTTTTGATTATGGTAAACACACAATGAGGGAATGTATTTTTTTGAAAAGTACTCAAAAAGTTCCAGGGGCTAGGGAAGTTAATCTCTGTAGGTTAGCTATAGGGTTGAAGGAGGAAAAGAGAGTCCTGGAAGAAATTACTCATCACAAGTAAAGATAGATTTCTTTTCTGAACTGCTTCCTGGATTCCTCTCTCTCCCTTAGCTCTCCAGGGGAAAGTCAACTCTGTGAAGCCTATTTGGAAATAAACAGACATAATCTTGAGAAGGTTTGCTTCTCCAGTGAAGTTTAAGACAAATGATTCCCATCTCCACAGCAGCATTATATTCTAGAGAAAATACTGCTATTCTGAAATTTGTCTGGAAATTACTTTCATAGAGGATAAACACACACCTACTACAAATAAGGCAAATCATGAACGTTATTACGAAAACAGTTAGGTCTAACTCTGGAATAAGAACACTAGCCAGATTTGGTTCTTTGCTTTGCACCCAAGCTGCATTTCAGCTGGTGCTGATATTGTACCAAAGTGTTTCAGTTCTTTTATACTCCGCAGAATGAAGGTGTACCCAAAAGAAAACATGATGTTCAAGATGTGAATACACACTTTACCACACCTGTGCTGTATTCAGTCGTTCCTTTACTGGGTATAATTTTTCTGCATATACTTTATTCATTGTAACAAAGCTTTTCACGGAAAAAAGAAAAGGTATTTTCAGTATTTTTCAGTCCACTCAGAACTGGTTCAATGATGAATGAACCATTTCCAATACTATAAAAATAAAATCCGTCTATGTTTGCTTTCTTGAAAACAATGACTTGCATGTTTCAGAGAAGTTATATTTATCTTGTAACTTAATACTGTTTTTCTGGGGATGCTTTTAGCTTCCTTTGTCACAACTTCTATAAAAATGGATTTGTTGAATGAGAAAGCGACTCAGACACGAAGGCATCCTGGTTACTCACTGTTGTGTCCCAATCTTGAGACACTGAAATAAAAGAAGGCTTGCTTAGGAGAGAAATGCAAGAGTGGAGATTTCTGTCTGGAAAAAAAAACCACTGAAATAGCCATCTAAGTAGCTCTGAAAGTCATAACTCAAATGGCCATTTAAACTGGCCTGGGGTGTAGAGAAGCTCAGCAGAGCAGCTTCTGAATCCAGTGGGGATTATGTTCGGGAGCAGCTGAGAAAGTATTGTGTATGAAGTATTGCTTCATTCCAAAAGCAATAGGAATGGTTGAGAAACCGAAGAAAGGAATGCAAAAGGAAAACAAAGTGAGAATGCTGAGAACAAAATTGTTATGAAAACTCAATGAGCATACAAATTTGCTAACAATCAGTAAAAGACTGAGTTTCTAGTATTACTAACATCTCTTATTGCTGCTAAAGATAGTATTTTATAGTAGTGATATTTAGAGTTATTACACAATATGTAATATTTGTAAAGAAATGGATGCAGGAGAGTGGAGTTTTATTTCAGGCTGCACTAGCTGAAAAAATCTCTCAGGAGGCAGGCACTGGTCTAATGTTAAAGAATAACTTATAATTTAGTTGTTTTGGTACAGTGAATAAGAAAGGAGATGGTAAAAGAGTAGTGGATCTTCAACTTGTGATCTGGAGGAGTGATTGAGGAACAACAAGAGAAAAAAAAAATCATGCTGAAAATAAAGCAGAGTCAGTTTCCTTGGGACCCTGACCTATAATTCACTAATGTCAACAGGTACTGTCTCAAGCACCAGAAGGGGGAAGGCTCTTGCTAAACATACACTTTTAGCACTTAATTGTTCTATAAACAAGTCTGATCCACTGCACAGAATGAGCTTTCAGCGCTGCCACAGTATTATCACTGAGAGGGAATTTGCAAACAAACCTCTTAGCAAATAACATTAAACAGGTGCACAGAAATATACGTATAGATATGTGTGTCTATATGGAATTGTATGTGTGCATACTGTACATCACATTCATACATCTAGTATTTTGAATTTTCTACAAAGAAATGTTTCTAGATCATTAGTGATGGATACAAAAAAAAAAAAATTAACATCCTTCAGCTCTGCATTTTGCTTAAGAATATTTCTTTAGCATCTTGATTCATGTAATTTTGCTGATCCTTCTTATTCATAAGACAGTGAGAGGATATACAGGATATATCCAAAATAAGAAATTAAATTGTGGGCATTTTCAAGCTGTGAAGATGGTTCTTACACAGCTCTGGACTGGGCCACTGCAGTCTCTCAGGCTTTACTTAGGCACACTCTGAGAAGCTGGCTGGATCAACACTAGAGAACAGTCCTGGGCACATATAATTCACCAGTATAGATGCAGCTATGAAGTACACCGTATTTCACTGATTTGGATTCCACAGTCTTTCAGAAAGATCCAGAGCTTCTGTCTTGCCATGTCTGTATTATATTGCTTACTACCTAGAAAACCATGAGTGTTTTTTTTTTCCTCCCACTCCAAAACTATAATGGCAAATTTGAGAGTTAATAATAAGAAAAAAGATATGTATGACTACTTCTGGTTTTATTTTCATTCTTGAGAGATGGCCCATTCTTGAGAGATTGATTGAGACATTCATCAGACAGTTGATGCTGGCAGTGAAAACAGATACAATTTTCCCATTCTGCATCATTAAAAAAAATTAACAAGTCATGAACCATATTCGTACTAGCTATACTATTACTAATACTATTCGTATTAGCTGGAGAGTTAACCTTTGTCATCTTCAACACAACAGTGAAATTATCTCTTAAAAAAAGATGAACAGCAGCGGTACCTATTAGATTTTAACTTAAAGTAATCAAAGTTAGAAAAAAGTTGCTATAATAAACTGCTTTGGTGATATTATCCTGCAAATTGGATACTTTGGTCTTAACATCTAAAGCTTGTCGGCAATACCTAGGAATACATAACTTTGGCAGTACCACTGCCATGAGCTAGAAGCCCTCAGTTACTTTCAAAGCTGCCTGAGAAACCTCACGCAAGAAACCTCACGCATATAATCATATTCATATATGGTTATATATTAATAAATATCTTTGAGTTTCTGAGAAACATTTTGAGAGTACAATGAACCCCAGAAACTAGAAGAGGAACTGTAGTGACTTTGAGGCAACAGAGGGAATTCTTTCAACATTAATGTATCCACTCAGGAAAAAA